>NW_005871606.1:468434-492848 GCF_000147115.1 Myotis lucifugus | reverse complement strand
TGGCCCCACCTGAGCGTGACTGAGGGTGGCATCTCAACCTCCCAATCCGCCCTGCTCTGTGCATGACAGGGGGCGGCGCCCCAACTCCCCAATCAGCCTGCTCTGAGCCCGACCAGGGGCTGCACCTAGGGATTGGGCCTGCCCTCTGCCACCCAGGAGCAGGCCTAAGCCAGCAGGTCGTTATCTCCTGAGGGGTCCCAGACTGCGAGAGGGCACAGGCCGGGCTGAGAGACCCTCCCTTCCCCCCCCCCCAAGTGCACAAATTTTTGTGCACTGGGCCTCTAGTAATAATAATAAAAGGCTAATATGCAAATTGACTAAACGGCAGAATGACCGGTTGCTATGATGCACACTGGCCACCAGGGGGCAGACGCTCAATGCAGGAGCTGCCCTCTGGTCGTCAGTGCACTTCCATATGGGGAGTGCCACTCAGCCAGAAGCTGGCTCATGGCTGGCCAGCGCAATGGTGGTGGCAGGAGCCTCTCCCACCTCCGTGGCAGCACTAAGAATGTCCAACTAACAGTTTAGACCTGATCCCTTGGGGGCCTAAGCCTTTAGTCGGACATCCCCCGAGGGCTCCCTGGCTGCCAGAAGGATGTCTGACTGCAAGCTTAGGCCTGATCCTCCAGGGAGTGGGCCTAAGTTGACAGGTGGACATCCCCCAAGGGGTCCTGGACTGCAAATGGGCACAGGCAGGGCTGAGGGACCCGCCCCCCCCCACAAGTGCACAAATTTTTGTGCCCTGGGCCTCTAATATATATATATATTAGTCTTGGCCCTTGGTTCCTAGCACACAGCTCCTAAAACCCTTGTAAATTCCTACATGGTAAGAGCATCTTTTGTTCTAATGAGGCAACTCTGGGTGGGGTCCTAAGTGGGGGATGACTAGAAATAATTGCCAAGGCAGGTGTGTTTTACTTTGGAAGATACTGGCAAACAGTTTTTTCAGAGCAGCTGTCCCAGTTTGCATTCTCTCTGGTGGGATGTTGCAGATATCAGGTACCAGAGTTTCTACCCTCACCAACACTTGTTGTTAATGGTTGGCCGTCTGCTCCATGGGTGGTGGTCTCTTACTGTGAATGGAGTCAGAGGCTCAATTAGGTAGGCAGGGTAAGGGGTGGAAGAAGGAGAAAGTGTGGAGCTACCTGAAACCACAAAATGTTTGTGGTGCAGAAAAATAGTATTGGTAGCAGAAAAACAGGATGTTTTGAGACAAAGATGTTTTCTTGCAAGTCAAAATGAAATGTTGCAATAAGGCCAGGGACCAATCAGAGAACGACACAGATAGACAAAGAGTGGGCCTTTAGCAGATATAAGGGGAAGAGCAGAATGCTTCAGCAGCAAACCTTCTGAGTCCACTCCCCGAGCCAGGAGCCTATGTTTGCTTGCAATAAAGGCCTTCCTTGCCTGAACTCCTCTGGTCCACGGCTTGATTCTGTGAGACACAACCCCAGGAAGAATTCCTGCTCTCCAGTTCTGGTATCAACTGTGCTTATAATTTCCCTAATGATTGAAGACCTTTAGCATCTTCTCATAAGCTTTGGCCATTTGTATTATCACTTTGGGGAAGTACTGTGAGAGTCTTGCCATTGGTTTAAATTGGGTTGTCTGTCTTTTTCTTATTGGTTTGTAGGAACTCTTTAATATTCTTGCTATGAGTCATTTGTCACATTTACATATTGCAAATTTTTTCTCGCAGTCTGTGGTTTGCCTTTTTACTCTCTTAATGTTGTCTTTTTAATGCAATTCTTTAACATTGAGGTCTAATTCACATACCATAAAATTCATCAGCTTAAAGCATACAGTTCAGTGGTGTGGGAACCCTGACCAGAGTACACCAGATGTTAAAGGCCCATTCGCCTTGCCCATGTGCCAGGCAATGACTTAGCAGTGGCACTATATGTACTGCGAAAGCGCACCCTTATATAGCCTACTTATGTTAATGTAACACAGATGTCACTAATTGGCACTGATTTGAGTGAGTATACCACTGACCAGCCGGCTGTTGGCTGCCCTTTTGCAACAAAGCACGACCCATCTACCTATGATTGCTCCTGTCTTTTTCCAATTCCCGGCGTCCAAAGAGGACCCGTCCTTAGTAGAGGAGCTAGGACCCAACAATTGGCGTAGTTGTCAACAGGATTCTGGGTAAGTACCCACGATGTCTTAGACACTCCCCCCCACAACCCGGCCCCCCCCCACCACACACACACACACACACACACACACACACACACACACACCCTGTCCTGGAGGACTGGGAGCAGGTGGAGGTAATGCCCGTGGCATTAGAGAAGGCATTGTCGTTCCTGACGGACCAGATTCCCAACGACCAGCGGAAGGCTGCGGGGAAGGTAGGCTGGTTGCTCCTAGTGGCCTTGAAACAGCGGCAACAGCAAGAGAGGCTGGCTCAGGAAGCCAAGATACATGAGTTACAGCGACTGGAGGAGGCCCTGGAGGCCGGTACGCGTGCTGGAGCAGGGGGCAGCCTCCCAGGGACAGGAGGGACCTGGAGAACCGGAGCCAGGAGAGGCTGGGGGGACAGTGTTACCGCTGGGGCAGCAGCCCCTGCCCTACATGTGCCACCGACCATGAAAAGGCGTCTGGAGCGATCAGCCTGTGGCCCCCGGAGGTGGGGCTCCAGGGCGGCCCACGGTTACTGAATTAGCCACATGTACCACCTCACCCCCTCCACCCCCACAGAACCGAGAGGATGAGGCCAACAGAGCGGCAGAGGCCATGAGCGATTCCGGCGTGGCTCCAACGGTTGTGGGATGACGGGCAGATGTGGGATGACCTGCAGATAGCTTGCAGCGACTCCGCCTGAGATGGAGAAGTTACCTCCATAAGGACCCACCCCTCCTTGTGGCAGTGACTGCAGACCAGTTGCATTTGGGGAGCCGACAGGGAGACCCTCCCTGATGGCCTGGCTAGTGGCGCGGCCGGAGACATTGGGCAGGATCCGGAGAACCGCCCAGACCGAGTCCATGGCCTCCGTGTGCGGATCTAGTGCAAGCTACACGGCAACGGGCAGGGGACGAGCCATGTTTACCTGGATACTCGAGGTGCTGATGAGCGTCTCAATAGAATGTTCAGCTGCTTTCCAGGGGTGTCCTTTCAGGTCGGGGTCTCCACTGACTGATTGGCCAGCACCAGGGCAGGGGTCGTTACCCAATGCAGCGGGGCCTGACGTCAGCTGTGGCTGGTTTTGTTGCTCTTATGGGCCTGGAGCTGAAATGAAACTTGAGGCCTAGATGTTATCTCTAGAGGGAAAGGTCAGGGGTCCAAACCACATGACCAGCATGTTATCTCTAGGGAAGAAAGGTCATGCTGGGGGCGAGGTCCCACCCTACCATCGTCCTTTGCTGGCACCTGGGTGGGGTGGCAGCTTTCTCCCCTGATGACCTTCTGTACCTGGCCCATCATCTTTGCTCTGCTCATGTCCGTCTAACTGCCTACCACAGTATCAGAATTTCGGTCATTTTTTATTGCCAAATAAAATTCCATTGTATAGATATAGATTATAGTTTGTTTATCCAATCATCAATTCATGAATTCTTTTAATGTTGTTTTTGATGACTAGTAGTTCTAAATTTTAATGGCTTTTAATTTGTCACTCTTTTATTTCACAGGTTGTGCTTTATTGTGATCTATTTAAGAAATCTTAGTCCACTTCTGCGACTTGCCATTTGGTGTCCTCGAAATCGCCCCACAGTGGGCTGCGGAGGCTTATCGAGTCTCTCCTGAGGCCCTGGAGAGCTTCCCACTGCTGGATGCCTGGGTGATTTCAGGGTGTTGCTCTTGTGGGGTTCAGAACAAGCCGCCCCAGGACGTGCCTCAGTGGTGTGCAGATGACTTTGAACTAAAGGCAATTTTAGCTTCAGGCTCAACAGAAACATCTGCCCTCTCTTGACCTGCCTAGAAGAACTTGAATCAGGGGCCTTACCTCTAGAAAGAGATGATCAGAGAACCTCTCCTACTGTCTGAAGGGCAGGACAAGCTTCTACTTATTAAGTACCTGCTCTTCCTAGCATCCTGCAATGGCCCTGGGGCCCAAGGCCCTCACTTCATCCACAGCCCGCGCTATCTTCTACACCTCAGTGCCCCTGTCTGCCTCAGAACCTCTCCTACAGGTGTGCTCTCTGACTAGCTCCTATATGTGCTTCCCATATAGATGCAGGGATTAAATTTGGTTATTATCTCTTGCAAATCTGATTTGCCTATTTGATTAGACCAACCAGAAGAATTTGAGGGTAGATAAAAGTTTGTTCCTCCCCCATAATATTGAAAGCAATGCAGCAATAAAAATTCTCCCAGATTAGCTTTGTGCATGTATGCAAGGATGTTCTAGAACTTGCTAGAAGTGGAATTGCTTGGTCAAAAGTTGGCACATTTTCATTTTAGATCATAACTACCAAATTGCCTTCCCAGAGATTAAGCAAAGAACTTATAACTATATACCCATAACCCGTGGACATAGACAATAGTGTGGTGAAGGCCTGGGGTGGAGGGGGGTGTCTGGATGGAGGAGGTCAATGGGGGGAAGAGGGGGGACATCTGTAATATTTTCAACAATAAAGATAAATTTGAAAAAAGCCTTCACCAAATGTATGTGCTCACAGAGTTGGAAGGGTCCCATTGTGCCACGTCCATGCATCACTTGATAGTATCAGTCTTTAGAAACGTTTGTCTTTTTAGAAGCGTACACGGACATTTTCTGGGACTTTCCTGCTTTCACAGTTCCTGATAGGCAGGGACTCCTTTTACAGTTACTCCTCTAAGCAGGCAAGCATCTCTAAAGTTTGAGATCAGCCCCGTGGTGGTGTCAGGGAGGAACAACTTCCTTCTACCCTCTTCTGTTTAGTGCCTGGGGTCTGTGAATTAAACTAAGAAAAGGCAGGTTAATAGAAGAAAAGGAGTACGACTTTTATAGATACACTAGTGACCCGTCACACGAAATCACGCGAGATTCGAAACCTCTCCCCCTGGAACCCCCCCCCCTCCCCCACCATGGGACTTCCCTGAGTCCGAGAATCCTGCCCTATGTGTCATGGGACAGCCCCAAGTCCTGGAGTGCCGCCCTGATGTCCCGCCTCCAGGCTGCACGGAGTGGCTGCCAGGCCACACCCCCGCTGTGTGCGCCACCATCTTGTGATGGCTTGAGGGTTAATTTGCATATTTACCTCTTTATTATGTAGGATGAACAGGAGTTCACAGAAAAGACATGACCACCCAGGAGAGGTTAGGCTCTGGGGCTCATATGCCCTTTTAACAAAGCGAAGTGGTGTTGGCTCAGGATGATCACCGGGGCAGTGACGGGAATCTCTGGGAGGACTGAGGAGAGAAAGATCTTCCTCAGCAAGGTCTTCCGTGCAAACTCCTCCTGTGGGGAGTCACCTGCTGGAGGGAAGGATGTGCCTGCTTTGGGGTAGCTAGGGGAGCATGGAACGCCTCTTCCTGCACCTGGCAATTCTCAGTGCCTTCAGCTCCAAAGAATCCTCCGCCAGTGGCACGTGTTTGGTGGCATTTTCAGGACCCCTTTGCCAGGAGAATGAATGTGTACTGCTTGACTGCTAATTTAACAGGTGAGGATAATTCAGGGTCAGAGTGGACATAAATCTTGAAATTTAAGATAAATGTGTACGTTACTTAGCTTTTCTCTGCTGGGCCTAGGGGTCTCCAGAGACTCGCTCCCAGGCTGCTGAGCTCAGTCGGAGTGAAGCTCTGCAGGGCCCAGCCCGAGCAGGCCCACTGGGAGAAGACGGTGTGCGTCAGGGCTGAGCCCATCCTGCCAGCTGTTCAACTGTGGACACTGCCGGCTCACAAGGTAACCCTGGATGGTGCTTTAATGAGCTTAAAATGGACAAAGGATGCACTCCTACCTGGCTGTCTTTTGTTTGTTTGTTTATTTAATCCTCACCTGGAGATATGTTTTCCATTGCTTTTTAGAGAGAGTGGAAGGGAGTGAGGGATAGAAAGAGAAAGAAAGGGAGAGAGAGAGAGAGAGGGAGGAACATCATGTGAGACAGACACATCGATTGGTTGCCTTCTGCACACGCCATATGGGGCTGGGGATTGAGCCTGCAACCAAGGTACATGCCCTTGACCAGAATCGAACCCATGACTCTTCAGTGTGTGGGGGCTGATGCTCTACCCACTGAACACATCAGCCAGGGCCCCCCACTTCTGGTATCTTTTTTAAAATATATTTTTATTTATTTAAGAAAGGGGGAGGGAGGGAGAGAGAGAGAAACTTCTATGATGAGAGAGAATCACTGACCGGCTGCCTCCTGCACATCCTCCACTGGGGATGGAGTGGGGATGGAACCTGAACCCTGGGCATGTGCCTGACTGGTAATCAAACTGTGGACCTCCTGGTTCATAGGTCAATGCTCAACCACTAGGCCACGCCAGCCGGGCCACTGTGGTTTCTTAATATTGCTCCCATCTTTCCACTTATTCTCCAAAAATCGGGGTATACTGTATTAGGGTTAGGTCTTAATCTACTCTTATGCCATTCATTTTTGAAAAAGAGGCAGAGTTGGACATGAGATACATTTATTTATCTGATGATTGTGGGCTGAACATGAAGCCTAGAAGAACCCAGCTTCCATTGACCCATTGCTTATAAAGTAAACTACTTGTTAGTTAAAGCATTATTAGTTACTTACTGCTCTCAGTTCTTCAAATCATAGGCTGAATTCGAGTGTTTTTACTCTAAAGAGTTCAATCGTGAAATCAACACACTTCACATAGGTGTGGCTTTAATTCACCAAGCACCTCTGTTGACATAAACGGTCAGCCTTGCAATAGAGACGGAGACGGGATGCTCACTTGTTATTTTGCTAATTATTCACTCCTTTCTCCTCTTCCTCTTGTCCCAAAACATACATTATTAACTAACACAATGAGCTCACGCAGCCCAGTGAGGTGCTCACACCAACGAAATTCCTGGGCCCACCAAGGGGCAGGCAGGCTGTGCCTCTGTGGCAGCCAGCCAAGGGCAACGCACACGTGCAGGTTTAGCCTGCGAGTTCTCACGGCTGAGACGGAAGCCAGATAGAGCCATGCCCCAAAGGAGCAGAATGGTAGGACTGGGTCTAGGACTGGGTCTAACGCTTTCAAAATTAAGTTCTCTCTCTTACACACACACACACACACACACACACACACACACACAGCCTTTCTCCTTCACTCTGAGCCTCTTCTCTATCCTCTTTCTTTCTTCATCTTTCACTGCCCATTAAAGGTTTCATTCCTGCACTTTCTACAAAAATTCCTAAAACAGTTTGATTGGGCTGCTTTGCTCTTCAGCGCACATCAGGGCAGCCTCAGCCCCGGCCACTGTCGGCCTGGTCCTTGGAGCAGGCCGGGGGCGAGGACCTGCATGGCCACAGCAGCGCCTCCCTCCCTCCTCGCCTTCCACCTGGACTCGCCCTGGCACACTGAGCAAGAGGAGTGTGCCCATCTGCTCGCCTCCTCTGCCTGCTGAGGGTTCCGGGACAGAAATGCATTTTGTGAGCTGCCTACATGTCTATAGTCCCTGGCTTTTGAGATGTGTGCACAGATGCATGAATCTCCAGACACCGCAGCTGAGAAGTAGCGACTCTGTGTGTCTCCGTTCAGGCTTCCAGAGCCAAATGTCACGGACTGAGGGCTGAAGGATCAAGCAGTCATGTCTCCTGCTCTGGAGGCTGGGAGGGCAGGCCAGGTGTGCCCCTCAGGAGGCTCTGCGTGGTTGCAGGCGGCACGTTCCTGCTGTCGGTACGCGGCAATGACCATTGGCTCTGGTCTCTCCCTGGTTTTGTAGGGACACTCATCTCATCGCCTCTCCTAAGCACAATGACTCTCCGAGGGCCCCTCCTCCTAACACTACTGCATTGGGGGTCAGGGCCTTAGCACAGGAATTTGGGGGAACATGGAATTTGGTTTGTGACTCTGTGCCAGGCTGTGGTCTGTGCATTAAGGCTGCAGCTGAGGTCAGTGCAACAACGTGTGTGCCCGGGAAGGAGTGGAGCAGCACGGTGCTGGGTCTGGCCAGAGCCTCTGACGGTGCCTTTCCCAGGGCCTCCCGCATCAGGGGCGGCGGCCCAGGAGGCTGGCTCTCCCCACAATCTCAGGCCCTGGGGCCTTCCCGGACACTCAGCACACTGTCCTGAGGACACCGACGGCTGTCTGCCTCTCCCGGGAGGGAGGCTGCACTCCTGGCCCTTGGCCCCACCATCCATTTGCTGTCAGTCTCCCATTGATTTTAGATTTTATTGTTGGCTTTCAGAGCGTGTGAGTAGCCGAGGCTTCCCTCACCATCGATGCGCTTGCTCCCAGTCCCGGCAGAGCTTCCCCATCTCCACCCCCGGGGCCAGGGACCAGTGCCTCTGGCTCGCACTTGGAGATGCGGCTGCCTTGCTCTGGGTCACATCCGGGAGCTGGGCTCACTTCCTCAAATGTCTGTGGTGCTGAGACCTGCTCTAAGCCCCGGGAGGGCCCCGCCTGTTCTCTGTGACCGAGGGACAAGAGCTAACTTGCGTGGCGAGCACACCTTTTGTCAGCTGCTCTGCAAACCACGTGGCATTCACGACCTGATTTAATCTTCGAAAAGTCCTTAGGACATAGGCTCACCAGTTTGCAAACAGGGAGACTGAGGCTTGGCGAGACGGGTAAACTAGTGACTATAGAACCTCTCCATGGTACTTGCTAACTCTCACCGGCCAGGACAGGGAGTGGCTGTGCATGAGCAACACCCTGCTCAGGCCACTCCCTCCCTGAGGTCAAGTCCAGCAGCATCAAGCTGGTCCAGGCCATGACCAAGGGGGAGGCCATGGTCACGTGTGGATGTCTCAGCAGTGCTAGGTCACAGAGTTTCAGTGATGTCCTCTCAGTTCTGTGCTTACCGCGTCACCACCCAGAACCAAGAATCTCAATCTCGAGACCAGCTCCAGCCAGGGCCTCGGCCTCGGACTGCTCCATGGCCTGGGGTGCCGAGGGACCACATAGGAACTGTTCCTGTGGCCTGAGGGGAGGGGAGGGTCAGCCTTGGCGTGTGCGGTTCTGCACCTGGTCCTCCTCCCCTTTGAGCCTCACAAGCCCTGAGGATGAGCTGTGCCTGCTTGCTGCCGCCCTCCTTTGACCACAGAGGAAAGATCCACTCTCAGCTGAGCTCTCACACCCAAGGGAAGCTCAGCACTTCCTGCCTTGGAAGGCCCAGGATGGGGACCCTTCCAGGCTTTCGATGAGCTCTGCCCTCTGCTGCCTCCCTCTCCTCCCTCCCCGCTGCTGTCCTGCCTTCCCCGTTGTGTAGACAACAATGTTTTTCTCCAAGAACCATCTTTGTCAGTGTGAGCGTCCAACCAGGTTGGGAGCGAACACACTCAGGCCCAGGGAATCCTGTGATGGCGCCGGAGCAGGTGGCGGGTACCAGCGGCGAGAGCTTCAGAGCTGCCAGCGCTCCTGAGGGACGGGGCATGGGGGCACTGGTGTGCCGGGGAGTGCTAGCAGATGGTGAGGGAGGAAACCTTCAGAAGGCAGGCATTTTCCAGGGCAGTCACCACTGGGAGCTGCTGTCCCCGAGCAGGAGATGTGTGTGTAACCCGCACCCTGGCCCCGGGTTCTGTAGTCGCTTTGGACTTTCATGTTTGCACTGGCTGTCAGGGTGCCTCCTGGAGCTCAGACCAAGGAGTGTGGCTGCCACCCCAGCGGGCATGGTCGGTGGGCCCAGTGCTGCTCACATGTAGCCGGAGGTGTCTGCAGCACCTGCTCACCACCACCACTTGCTTTTGCTGGTAAGTAATTTAACCTCCTAAACCCAGGCTCCTTCTATGCCCAGGGCAGATGCTAAAAAGCACTGCTTCCCAGGGATTTGGTCAGACAGAAGGAGCCCGGCCGCACGGCAGCGCCCAGGCCTGGCACCTGGTGAGGACACAGGAAATGCTGGCTGTGTTTGCCGCCATCGCCATCATGGTCTATAACTCACAGATGGCATCTAGGAAAACCCCTCGGGTTGCCCAGTCACATGTCTACTCAGAAGTAAAGCCAAGATTTGAACCCAGGCAGTCGACTCCCACACTCAGACTCTTCACCACGGAGCTTACTGATCTAGTTACACTGGAGCATAGTGGACAGCGAAGCTCTGAACTCCATGAGGATCAGGGCAGGTCATTCTCATCTCTGCATCCAAATGCCCATCACGGTCCTGGCACACAGTAGGAGCTCAATAAATGTTGATTCAGTGAATGACTGGGTCAGGAAGAACACAGGCTCTGGAGGAATAAATTGGGTGGAGTAAGCCAGGGAGGGATGAGGAGGAGTGAGGGACCATTAAGCTTGTTTCTTAGTAACAGTCAATGCCAACAAGTGACTCAGAAACCAGCCAGCAAATTTGTACTGTCTGCATGAGAAGAACAAATGGCTCAGATGTGTATCAAGATTTTTCTTTTATTCTTTTAAAGAATAATTTTGTTTTATGTTTCATTTAAAACACATTCTTTTAAAATTCAATTTTTTTTGACTGAAAAAAAATTCACTCACTTCTCACACAACCCACCTCTGCAACCACCAATCTATGAGTTTCGGTTTTTATTTTACAAGTTACTTTCCACATGTAAGAGAGATCAAATGTATTTGTCTTTCTCGGTCTGACTTATTTCATTAACCATAATACCCTGAGTCCCCTCGTGTTGTCAGGAAAAGCAAGATTTCATTCTTTTTATGGCTGAATATCCTATACAATAAAAGGCTAATATGCAAATTGTCCCCTCGGGAGTTCAACCGACTGGGAGTTCGACCACTCTCTATGACATGTGCTGACCATCAGGGAGCGGTGAGAACGAAGGAAGGCCCTAGTTGGCAGTGGCAGCTGGGGAAGTAAGGCCCCCATCAGCCCTGATCACCAGCCACGCCTAGGGACCCTACCCGTGCATGAATTCCATGCACTGGGCCTCTAGTTGTGTGTGTGTGTGTGTGTGTGTGTCTGTGTGTGTCTGTGTGTGTATCTATATATATAAAAGTCTAAGCAACAGTTTGTTCGACCGCTCAACTGGTAGCTATGATGCGCACTGACCACTAGGGGGCAGACGCTCAACGCACAGACATGAAAACATGGAACAGACTGATGAATCTCAGAGGGGGGAGGGTGGGAAGAGATTAACCAAAGATCTTATATGCATACCAGAGACCCGATGCACCAGTGGGATCCCTCAGCCTGGCCTGTGGGGATAGGGCTGAAACCAGCAGTTTGACATCCCCTGAGAGGTCCCAGATTGCGAGAGGGCACAGGCCAGGCCGAGGTGCCTCACTGGTGCACGAATCTGTGCACTGGGCTTCTAATATATATATATATCTTCTTTATCCATTCATTCATGGATGGCACTTGGTTTGCTTTCATATTCATAGCTTGGCTATTATAAATAACTAGAGGCTGGTGCATGAAATTCGTGCACAGGTAGGGCCCCTAGGCCTGGCCAATGATCAGGGCCAAACTGTGGGGCAACTGGCGAGGTGATCTGGGGGCCCCCGCTGGCACCCACCTTGGCCAGCCTGGCCCTGCCTGCTCACTGGCCGGCCATGCCCCCATCCCCGCCACCGGTAACCTCCCTTTGCAGGGCGACCAGCGAGGCAATTGGGGGGGGGGCCCTGCTGGCACCTGCCTTGACTAGCCTGGGGCCTGTGGGCTGAGGGCAGCTCCTGCATTGAGGGTCTGCCCCCTGGTGGTCAGTGCAGGTCATAGCGATCCATCTATCAATTTGCATATTAGGCTTTTATTATATAGGATGTTGAACATAAGGATACATATGTCTTCTCAAATTAGGGTTTTGTTTTCCTTAGATAAATACCCAGAAGTGGAATTGCTGGATCTGTTTTTAAAACACATTCTTGTTTTATTTATATTAACATTTATTATTAACAAGTGATTAATTTAGGAAATTTGGAAAACATAGCCGAGTAAGAAATTTCTTTTTATTACTCTAAGTCCCCAAACTACAAAATAGGCTCTAACACATTTGACTGTTTTATTCTTGAGCTCGTTACGTGGCTGGTACTTTTAGTTCCTACAGATCTGGTGAAGCCTTCAGGTTTCTCTTGGAAGAAGACTTCTAGGCTTCAAAAGGAGATACGATGGAGTAATGGGAAAGGCCCAGCTATGAAGTGAGGTGCCCTGACTCTATTCTGCCATCACCTCGATGTCGGACTTTTGCTAAGGCACTCACCTTGCAGGTTTCAGTCTATCTTTGTTTCCCTCCCTCCAGGATCAGATTTTCTTCTCAATGCCTCCCCCGCAGAATTCAGCGTCCTGAGCCAGACACAGAAACAGCCTCACACAGACTGTTTAGCCAGCTTTCCAGTTGCAAAGGTCAAATCCCTGTGAGAAATCCCTGATTAAATATCTCTTATAGAGGTTCTGCTTTTCTGAGCAAACCCAGCAGGAAGGGGGCCACCATATATGTAGAATCCTCACCCCAGAAACTTAGCATATGTCCTCTGATGATTGCCTGGCCCTCCTCTCTGCAAGAAGGTAGACTCCCAGAGCACAGTGTCAGTTCCTAACAAAATACTGCAAACTGGGTGGTTTAAAACAACCGAAAGCTATGCTTTCACAGCTCTGGATGTTAGCTGTCCGAAAGCAAGTGTAGGCCGGGCCCTGCACCCTCTGCAGCTGCCAGGGGAGGGTCCTTCCTCGCCTTCCAGTCATTGGCAGCCTCAGATATCCCTGCAGTGCAGTGGCAGGATTCCCACTTCGATTCTGTCTTCACTCGCACCCTCCCTGCATCTCTGTGTCCACATGGCCAGTTTCCCTGTGTCTCTCTCCTCTTCAGAGTAGACACCAGTCATGTTGGATTAAGATCCTACTTTACTTGAGTAGGACCTCATCTTCACTAGTTACATCTACAAAGACCCCATCCTATCTAATGAAAGACTAATATGCAAATTAGCCATCACTCTGCGATGAAGATGGCGGCGCCCACAGCCAATAAGGAGGGAATATAAAATTGACTGTCACTCCATGACAAAGATGGCGGCAGCTGGGCCGGGACACTTGCGTCGTCGCCATGGCGACAATGCAGGCGTTCCACCCCACCCCGCCCATGGAGGGCCTCCAGGCCTGCTTCATCGCCGCTGCCACGGGGGCCAGAGGAGCAGAGACACAAGCCTGCAGGGGGGCCTGGCACCCAGCAGCCCCAAGCCCTGTGGCCGCGGTGGTGCTGGGGCTGCAGTGGAGACACAAACCCGCAGGAAACCTGTGGAAAGGGAGATAAACTATCATAACTTTATCTCCCTTTCCACAAGATGAGAAAACTGACCTTGATTTATTTAGTGATATGGCCCAGACCTTTCTACAAGCACAGGGTATGTTATGACCACTCCCAGGAAGGTCTGGTCAGAATCCTGTCTCCAGGGAATAAGGCTACTGTGGCAAATCATCTAAGAGAGGAAACAAGCTTTGGTTGGGTTTATTCTGAAGGTCAGAGAACAGGCCACCCCAACATATGCTGTGTTGTTATATTGATGACCTTGACCTGCAGATGCTTGAAAAACAGCAAATGCAAAGAGAGGTTTTCACTGAAGTCTCCTGATCTGCCTAAAATCGGACCCCCCAAAAGGTTCCCTCAATGGGAAAAGTGTCATCAGCCAGCGAAGACTGACTCCTGTCACAGGACAGGAAACTAGAAGTTGACATCACACCCAAACTTTGTTACAAACTATTTCCCCTACCCCATTCATCTTTCCTAAAAATCATGTACTCTCCTCTAAGAGGCCTACATTCCTGTCCCCTCTCCCTAGGAAGAAGGTATTTAAATCTGGATTCTAAGCCACCTTGGGGAGTTATTCATTTTTCCCTGGGATCTCCCACATATACACGAGGTACACATGTTAATGAACTTTTGTTTTTCTCTTGGTAATCTGTCTTTCATTACAAGGGCCTCCGCTAAGAACTCAGAAGGGTAGAGAAAAACTATTTTTCCTCCTCCATAATTCTATCTCAGGAAATCAAGTCCCAGGCTGAACAATGAGGTTGGCTCAAGTGCAAAGCAGTCCCAGCTGAGGGGAGGGAAGCTTCTAAGGGGAAATCAATGGTATTGGCATCAAAGTAGGACAGAGGGCACACGCATGGTTGCTGGTGGGAGTTTAAAGTGGTTCAACATTTTTGGAGGATGATTTGGCAAAATCGATAGAAATGTTCAAGGTACATCCAAGAGTCTTCTTCTAGGAATCTCATCTGCTGAGATAAAGCACGAGTGCATAAGCCCTGGTCAGAACCCAGGATGCTACTGCGGGCTCCCCTTCCATGATAGGAAAACCTGCTAACAACCTGCATTTTTAGGCAAGGTGGCATCTCTATACTAATAAAAGGGTAATATGCTAATTAGACTGAACATCTTCCGGACGACCTTCTGGACGTCCTTCTGGACAAAGCCATGGTGGCGAGGCTGATGCAGAGGCAGTTAGAGGTGATCAGGCAGGCAGGGGAAAGCAGTTAGGAGGATCAGGCTGGCAGGGGAGAGCAGTTAGGGGAATCAGACCATCAGGGGAGAGCAGTTAGGGAGATCAGGCCGGCAGGCAGGTGAGCCGTTAGGAGCCAGCAGTCCCAAGGGGTTCCGGATTGGAGAGGGTGCAGGCCAGGCTGAGGGACCCCCCACTCCCATGCACAAATTTCATGCACCGGGCCTCTAGTATCCAATAAAATCACCTTCTGAGGTACTAGGGGGTCAGACTTTAGCATGTCTTTTGTGGGAGTCATAATTCATCCTATAACAGTGGTTGTGATGGTTAATTTCACGTCAACTTGGCTGGGCCACTGCCCGGATATTTCGTCAAACTATTCAGTATGTTTCTGTGAAGAAGTTTGGGATGAGATGAACATTTAAATGGGTGGACACTGAGTAAAGCAGTTTGCCCTCCATGGTGTGGGAGGGCCTTTTCCAATCAGATGAAGGCCTCAGTACAACAAAGACTGAGCTCCCCAAGCCAAAAGGAATTATGCCAGCAGAAAACCTTTGAACTCAGACCACAGTTCTTCCCTGGGTCTCTAGCCTACTGGCCTATCCTGCAGGCTTTGGACTTGAAACTCCACAATTACATGAACCAATTCCTTAAAATAAATCTCTCTCAGTC
Source organism: Myotis lucifugus (assembly GCF_000147115.1). NCBI lineage: Eukaryota > Metazoa > Chordata > Mammalia > Chiroptera > Vespertilionidae > Myotis > Myotis lucifugus. The sequence continues at coordinate 477,740 of NW_005871606.1, read as the reverse complement.
TCTCTCTCTCTCTCTCTCTCTCTCTCTCTCTCTCTCCCCCCCCCCCCCCCGCCCATATATATATTCAATCCCACTTACTGGCTGTGTGACCTTAGGCACATTAGCTTCTCAGAGCTTCAGTTTCCCAGGTTTGGGCTGGGAATGATGGCAGCGTGTACTTTGCAGATGTCATGAGGATTAGAGGGTGTTGTTAGAAAGCCTGGGAGTCATGCCGGGCCATCATGTGCACTGTATAAAGCCTGTGTCTGCTCGGGCTCTGTCTCCGGCATCTAAAACAGGGATTGCATGTAACAGGATGTAAATGCATCTTTGTTGATTGGCACGATTCCCTCTAATGCTCTTCATTAAGTTCAGGTTGAGGATGTTGAGCCCAAGCCTTAGGCATCGCTAACTCCTCGGTCCTGCTACACAAACAGGCCCAGCCGAAGTGGCTGGTCCTGGAGTGTCATCTACGTCCAGGCGCACTTGGTGTCTGATTTTAGAGCTACCTGGACAACCTCGGGTCTCCCAAACGCCCCACCTGGGTGTGCCTGCTCTCCCCTTCTCTCTCCTCCGCAGTCAGCAGGGCATCCCGAGGAGCCTTCCATGCAGTGACTGGCGGGTGTACATCTATCTCTGCATCTGAGGCCAGGAGACCCCTCTCCACCGCACAAGGAGCGGTGTCTCCTGCAGGCAGCACCCATTGGCCAGAGCAAAGCAGCTCGATCTCACCCCATTAACATTCACCAACGAGAACTAAACCACCAACTGGTACCAAGCCTTCCGAATGTCAGCCTGAAGGCTGTGTTTCTACAGAACTTCACCTGCCTGGTGCTCTGAGCTAATGAGAATTTAAGAAAACACAATGAGATTAGAAAGCACTCACCAATAAGGTCGCCCAGTCACCTAAACTTTTTCCACCTGTGGCTCACTTAAGAAGCCACATGCGAGTTTCTAATTAAGGGACTATTAGAAGAATACATTCACACATTTTAGAGCCAGGATTAATTTTCTTGATTGAAAACTGCCAGGGAAAAGAATGGATTGCAAATACATGAAATATGAGAAAATGAGACTTAATGAATTCTAAGTTTATTCACTGAAGTATTTAACTATCCAAGCATCAAGTGGGATAATAAATTTGAGTGTGTCATATGACGGGCCTGCTTTCATTCACGTTTGTAAGCATTGTCATCAGTACAATTGCCTCTTGTCACGAAAGTCAAGTTAAAACCCGAGTCAGGCACCTGGGAGCGAAGAGATGGCCCATTCCCTGGGTGACTGGGGAGAGTTTAAGGAAGACCACTGCTGCCAGGACGGGGCAGGGCTGAAGGAAACCCAAAAAGGGCAAAGGGCAAAGGGCGAAGGGCGAAGAGCTGTGCAGCCCGGGCAGCTTCCACCCCTGCGGCACCAGGAAACCACAGAGCTCTGCTGTGATCTCTCAGCAGCCGGGGAGGAAGGGCGGCCAGTAAATTCAGGAGCAAACAATGAGTGTTCAGATGTTGATACGTGCAATGGTGAGAAACAAGCGGGAAGGGACACAACAAGTGGGGAGTGAGGGAGAGACTGCTGAGCCAGGTGGCCCAGGAGGGCTTTCTCAGGGGAGATGGCATTTCACCTGAGACCCGAGGAGGAGGAGGTGGCCAGGGGAGGAGCAGGGCACTCCCAGTCCCGCTCAGGGAAGCTGGGGGGACCGAGGCCTGCTTTGGAGGCGGAGAGAAGCCCTGAAGCTGGAAGGTGGTGAATGGGGGGAGAGGAAGATGAAGGTGAGGCCTTGTGGAGCCTGTGAGGCATTTGGGTTCTTGTCTCCTGATATAAAAGAGTTTGGACCAGGGGCGCTGATAGAAGTGAAGGCGGTTCATCGAGGCTCTGAGGGTGCAAGGGCCGGAGGCCCAGGCTCTGCGCTGTGTGCGGCTCAGGGGCTTTCTGGTCGAGGACTCAGAAGTTGCTGGGGTTAACCACTTGGGGAATAGTTAGCAGGCTTCTCCTTTTTATACAGCAGATGTCCATGTATCCACCAGTGAAGCAAAGCATTCTGGGATTGGGCAACACATATCATGGGATGCAGGAAGGGACTTTCGCAAGCAGCCATGGAGTTTGTCTCTGTGATTTTGGCTGGCTTTAGATCCGAGAAACAAGCTTGAAAGAAGCCAGGTTAGTCCCTGGACCACTGCTTTACAGCTGCCTGTGATGGCTGCCACCGTTCTGGCAGGGCCGACTCAATGGAGCAACTTTGGGGAACACTTCATTTTACCTGTTCGTCCCTCTCTGACTCGTGAGCCAAATGTTTAGCCGCATCTGGAGGATCCCAGCTTCCCCTCCATCATCACAGTGGGTGGCCTGGAGGTGGGGGGAGACCGTGTGGCTCCCAGCCTCCCCCCATGAATTCCCATCTGTCCTGCAGGTTTCTGCTTATCCTGGCTCCCCCTTCACGCCCTCTCCTTCCACAGCCTGCCCTGCAGACTTCAGGCTCCTGCTCAGATGGAGAACGGCCTCCTCTCGACCTTCAACCAGCTCTTACCATCGCAAAAGGTCAACTCCCTGTAATAAATCCCTAAAAATATACCTTCTAAAGGTCCTGCTTTTCTAAGCAAGCCCTGACCAATACAGCAGGAAAGGGGCCCCCATCTGCATAAAAGCCTCACCCCTCAAACTTAGCACCAAGAGTCTTTTCTATCTCTGACCGTAAAAATGGTCCAGGAAGGACTCAGATAGAGGCTGCTTAACCATGTCCTCCTGCACCCAGCACTGTGACCAGGGCAGGGGCAGGTGGGGAAGCCTGAGACTCATCCCTCATGGCTGCAGAGGAGAAAGGCGGCAGCGCCCACACAGCACGTCAAAGGTCAGCCCCTGGGAGGAGGACCGGGCCCAGAGGAGGAGGAAGCTGCTGGGCAAGCGGGCAAGCGAAGCTGGTGTCCTCACACCGTCCGCTTTCTTGCTGGGGGTGGGGCTGTATTTACTTGAAGAAGACGAAATGGGATGTAATCAGTTGGCAAGTAACGGTTCCTGTACCCAAGCACCAAGCATGGCACTCCTTGAATGTTATCTCCCTAATCCCCACAATAACTCCGTGAGGAAGCCGGGGCTCAGAGGGGGAAGACTTGCCCCAGTCCCTAAGCTGGGGAGGAGGGGAGCGCGAACTCAGGTCTGTCTGTCTGAGCGGCTAGCTCTTACCCCGTTCTGCCCATATGCCAGACGCTGTATGAGTCTAAAGGTAAAGTCTCTTGCACTCTGTTCACCTAACCTTGGTAATTTTGTACAAATTGATCAGGAAGCTGAGAATATCGCCTTTCTCCCTCCCTGCAGGTGAAGCTGCCGTGAGAAACCCCGGACAGCCGCCGTGTCATTCTCGTTAGTACTTGGCAAGACAACTCATACGAGAAACCTTAGGAGGGTGAGCAGGGGACGAGCCTTCATTGGAACAGCCCAGAAAGGATAGGAGTTTTTAAAGCCAGCCCTGGTGCCCTCTGAGAGCAGTGGTAAATCACTGTGTTACCAAGTGGCTACAATACACAACCTTGTGTTGCGATAGAGAACACTTTCATGCTTAGTTCATCAGCAGATTCTGAAATGAAGTGAGAAAACAACAGTGTAAGTTCTAACACTGGATATTCTCTAGAGCAGTGGTTCTCAACCTGTGGGTCGCGACCATCGGGAAACACATATAGCATATCAGATATTTACATTATGATTCATAACAGTAGCAAAATTACAATTATAAAGTAGCAACGAAAATAATTTTATGGTTGGGGGTCACCACAACATGAGGAACTGTATTAAAGGGTCACGGCATTAGGAAGGTTGAGAACCACTGCTGGAGTAAAACTGAGTGAGTCTAGGGGGAAAGTGGATGGTTTGTATGTTTGAGGAGCAGAGACAATCGCTTCTATTAGCACTGAAGGTGCCAGAGGACAGTCCTTTCTAGGAACCTGAAGGCCGTCCCTGGGCATAGCCGGGCAGAGGTGCTTACCAGCTGCAGTCCTTCCCTGCCAGGCAGGGCATTAGTGGAGCATCTGAAAGGTGTGGGGGTATTTCATGCACCAAATGGTTTTCCGACTATGATCTGTCTCAGCTGGGATTTGCAAGTCTTTAAACCTGAGGAAGTAGAACTGGAAAAGGCCAGGCAGAAGATTCCAGAAGGTGAGAAGGCTTTCCCCTCCCTAGTCAATTCTCCTTTGTTCGTTTAGCGGGAGAAGCCAGGCGGGTCCAGGCTGAGGCGGAGCTGGAGCTGCTGGAGGGATCACCTGGATGCGATGCTCTCCGGACATCTCTCTGGCCTAAAACAAGTCCCGCCTGATGGTGGCGTTTTCCTGCATTGGCCTGTACCCTTCTCTGGAAATAGAAACTCTGAGTCTGTTTCAAGGACTCGGTAGCTGGCTTACACTCTCACCAGGGTGTGGAGCCCCTCAAATCCTTGTGCGTCATTCAGAAAAAGAGACGGGAGCTTGCAGGTGAGGGCAGAACAGAACAGGAGCCAGGGAACACTGCTCCTAGCTCCTGCCCACCCACCCAGGTCTGGCTTCACTGTGTGGCCGTCTGTTTGGTTGCCCCCGGAACAGACTTGAGACCAGGATCTGAGTGCAAGTTTACTTGGGAGATAACCCCCAAAGCACAAATTGAGCAAGTGTAAGGCAGGGACCAAAAAGAAGCCATAATGGGAGGTGCTAGCCCACACCTCTAGGCAGAGAGCTGACCCCCTGGGGCATGCGTGGCAGTGGAGAGCATCCTTGGAGCAGTATCCCATTGCTCCTGGCGGAGGGCTGCTCCCATTATATGTTGGCACCTCTGGCCTGCCATGATCCCGGCAAGAGAGTGTTGGCTTCCAGAGAAAACTCAAGCAAGAAAATGCAAATGGTGGTGGGGTGGCTGCAGGCTCCTTGCGTGGGTCCGGTGTGGGGGACACAGGCTGGCAATGGCATGATTCCTGCTGGCTGGACGGTGGGAGGTGGGAGGAAAGACTCCATCTGCACCCCCCCTTATATGGGTACCTCACAAGCCCCTCATTCCTCTCTTGGCTGTGGACAGAGGCCGACTCTGCCCAGGCCCTATAGAGACTCTGATAAGTTCTCTCTCTAGGCCTTGCTGAGGGCAGTCAATTATTCACCAACAGCTTAGTTCTGCCGATAACTGTCTCCTTGGCAACAGAAGGCCGAATGCAACAGAAATGAAATATATTTTTTTAAAAATATGTATGGTATAAACAATATGTAAAGACTCAGTTCTAATTTTTTTCATAAAAATGCCTCTATGGCTTTTGTCCAGTGATGACAGCGGATTTTCCAGCATAGTCTCAAGAAGTCCTTACCATAAACACCACATAGTCATATCAATTGATGCAGAAAAAGCATTTGACAAAATCCAACACCCCTTTTTGATAAAAAGCCTCAGCAAGTTAGGAATAGAAGGATCATACCTCAACATAATAAAAGCCATATATGACAGACCCACAGCCAACATCATAATCAATGGGCAAAAACTAAAAACATTTCCCCTAAGCACAGGAACAAGACAGGGATGCCACCTCTCACCACTCATGTTCAACATAGTACTGGAAGTACTAGCCATTGCGATCAGACAAGAAGAAGAAATAAAAGGCATTCAAATTGGAAAAGAAGAAGTAAAACTGTCCTTATTTGCAGATGACATGATTCTGATTGGTGTTTCTGGTTTCTTGGGATATATTCCTAGAAGTGGGATCACTGGGTTAAATGGGAGTTCCATTTTTAGTTTTTTGAGGCAACTCCATATTGTTTTCCACAGTGGCTGCATGAGTCTGCATTCCCACCAGCAGTGAAGAAGGGTTCCTTTTTCCCCACATCCTCTCCAACACTAGTTGTTTGTTGATTTGTTGATGATAGCCACCATAAAAAATTATTAGACTTAATAAATGAATTCAGCAATGTAGCAGGATACAAAATAAATGCCAAGAAATCTATGGCATTTCTTCACACCAATAGTGAACTTACAGAAAGTGAGACTAAAAAAGCAATCCCATTTACCATCGCACCAAAAAAATTAAGATACCTAGGAATAAATTTAACTAAGGAGGTAAAAGACTTATATGTGAAAAACTACAGGACACTGAAAAAAGAGATAGAGGAAGACATAAACAGATGGAAGAACATACCGTGTTCATGGATTGGTAGAATCAACATCATCAAAATGTCCATATTACCCAAAGCAATCTATAGATTCAATGCAATCCCCATTAAATTACCAATGGCATATTTCACAGATCTAGAATGAGTGCTCCAAAAATTCATCTGGAATAAAAAAAGACCTCGAATAGCTGTAGCAATCCTGAGAAAGAAGAACAAAGTAGGTGGAATCTCAATACCAGATATCAAGCTGTATTACAAAGCCACTGTTCTTAAAACAGCATGGTACTGGCACAAGAACAGACATATAGACCAATGGAATAGAATAGAGAACCCAGAAATCGACCCAAACCACTATGCCCAATTAATATTCGACAAAGGAGGCAAGAGCATACAATGGAGTCAAGACAGTCTCTTCAATAAATGGTGTTGGGAAAATTGGACAGATACATGCAAAAAGATGAAACTAGACCACCAACTCACACCATACACAAAAATACTCAAAATGGATAAAATGCTTAAATGTAAGATGGGAAACCATAAAAATACTAGAGGAATCCACAGGCAGCAAAATCGCAAACATATGCCGAAGGAATTTCTTCTCTGATACTGCTCCTAGGGCAATGGAAACTAAACAGAAAATAAACAAATGGGACTACATCAAAATAAAAAGCTTTTGCACAGCAAAGGAAACCATCAACAAAACAACAAGAAGGCCCACTGCATGGGAGAACATATTTGCCAATGATATCAGCGATAAGGGTTTAATCTCCAACATTTACAGGGAACTCATGCAACTTAACAATAGGAAGATAAACAATCCAATCAAAAAATGGGCAACGGACCTAGATAGACACTTTTCAAAAGAGGACATACAGAAGGCCGAAAGACATATGAAAACATGCTCAAAGTCACTAATTATACGAGAGATGCAAATCAAAACAACAATGCAGTATCATCTCACACCTGTCAGAATGGCTATCATCAACAAATCAACAAACAACTAGTGTTGGAGAGGATGTGGGGAAAAAGGAACCCTTCTTCACTGCTGGTGGGAATGCAGACTCGTGCAGCCACTGTGGAAAACAATATGGAGTTGCCTCAAAAAACTAAAAATGGAACTCCCATTTGACCCAGTGATCCCACTTCTAGGAATATATCCCAAGAAACCAGAAACACCAATCAGAAAGGATATATGCACCCCTATGTTCATAGCAACACAATTCACCATAGCTAAGATTTGGAAACAGCCTAAGTGTCCATCAGCAGATGAGTGGATTAAAAAACTGTGGTACATCTACACAATGGAATACTAGGCTGCAGTGAAAAAGAAGGAACTCTTGCCATTTGCAACAGCATGGATGGAACTGGAGAGCATTATGCTAAGTGAAATTAGCCAGTCAGAGAAAGATAAATACCACATGATCTCACTCATTTGTGGAATATAGAGAACTACATAGACTGATGAACAGGGACAGATCCAAAGACAGAGAAACAGGGATCAGACTATCAATCCCCAGAGGGAAAGTAGGGGAGGGTGGGGGTAAGGGGAAGAGATCAACCAAAGGACTTGTATGCATGCATATAAGCCAAACCTGCCAGAAGCTGGTCCATCCTTGCTGCTTGACACAGTCGCTGCAGGGAAGAAACATCTGCACAGCATATGTTTCAAGGGACCTGGCGTATATGGCATACTGTTCTTAATGTTTGCTCACCTTCTTGGCGCTATGTGTTTTAACCAAGGTCACCTCTCTGAGAAAGGTTGTTTCCCCAGGTAGGGATTTCCCCCTGAAGTTAAGGAGGGAATAAAACCCCTTAACTAAGTGCCAGGCGGGTAGTTAATCACTTTAACTACGAACAATCACCCTTAAGCTACATAATCTTTACTCCCTGGAATGGAGATAAAAAACGCCCTAACCTTTGGAATAGAAATTGAAAGGATTAAAATCAACTGGTATAAATACAGATGTAACAAGACAACAGAAGACAGAACCTAGAGACAGAACCTAGACAGAACATGGCGGGAGAACCTGGATAGAACCTGGCTGGAGAACCTGGAGAACCTGGAGAACCTAGCGAGAGAACATGGCAAGAGAACCTGGCTATGATGATCACCTGAATGCTGCCTCCGTGTCATTCCTTCTTCACCGACTCCGTCCACACCTTTGGGGACCCTTGGACCTGCTGGGATTGGACCCCAGCATATGGCGTCCGAACAGGGACCCCTAGGTAAGCGCCCTGCACTCGGGACAGATAGGACTCCACCGTAGGAAGAGGATGGATAGTCTTCGCCGACTCCATCCACACCTTTGGGGACCCCTGGACCCGCTGGGGCTGGATCCCAACACAAACCAATGGACATGGACAACAGGGGGATGAGAACATGAGTGTGTGGGGGGGAGGTTGGGAGTTAATGGGGGGATGAGGACACATTTGTAATACCTTAACCAATAAAGAAATTAAAAAAGAAAAGAAGTCCTTACCAAAGCAGCTCTCAGAGCCCCAGGTCCACCGCAGTGGGCATGCTTCCAGGAGACAGACCAGATGCCTCCTTCCAGCTGGGGGCTGGCTTCTCTTCACAGCAAACGACACACTGACATGATGCCCCTGAAGAGCATGGCATTGCCAACAAGCCTGACTGTCTTCAGTAACACTGGTTTGCTGTGTGCCCTTGGGCATGTCACTCACCTTCTCTGGGCCTCCCCGGCCTCTCTGCGAGAGCCGGAGCCTGGCTGGGATGCTCCCACAGGTGTCTCTGACCTAAAACAAGGTCTGCTTGACTGTGGTGATTTGCTGCCTTAGGTCAGACCCTTCTCTGGAAATATGAACTCTAAGTTCTATGTCAAGTGTAGCTGGGTTTACACTCCACAGGGTTTTGGAGCCCCTCAAATCCTTTCATGTTTGCTGGAGGGACATTGGCCATTTTTTTTCTCCCCTCCCCCTTAAATCATCAGGGGGGCAGCTTAAGCAATCACAAGCTGCCCACACCTGGCTTTGGGCTGGCAGGTGTGGCTGAAGGAGCCAGGGCCCCAAACCCAGGAACATCTGCACTGGTTGGCCGTGCGGTCTTGGGCAAAGCCAGTAAACCTCACCCAACCCTCGGGTTCCTTCATCTAAAAGATGGAGCAAAGGGTGTACAGCCTCCTTAGAGCTGTGGGACAGTTAAAGGGGACCATGTGTATTACAGCTTCCTCAAAAAAACATCATGTCCAAAAGAAAGGAAAGAATT
>NW_005871606.1:463394-466337 GCF_000147115.1 Myotis lucifugus | reverse complement strand
CCGCCACTGCCGGTGGCTCTCTCTGACTCTCACAGGCCTCCATAGTCTGCAGTGAGAAACCCCCACAGCCGCGCAGTGTTCAAGGAGGGCCTCCACAGGGCTCGTTCTCCTCATAAGATCTCAGGTTACCTCTTAGTTTCTTTTAAAATGCAAATATTATAGGAGAATAGAAGCCCTATTTTGATTAGTCATAAAGACCTTCAGTTAAATTCGAACACGGCTGAGTACCTGTTACTGATGGTATATATACCTTACCAGAGGCCTGGTGCATGAAATTCGTGCATGGGTGTGGTCCCTAGGCCTGGCTGGTGATCGAAGCATGAGCATCTAGCATAGAAGGGCAGGTCCCAGCTAACCTCTGGGCCCTGGGCAGCACCTGGGCCTCCATGTCCCCCCTCCGCCTGAGTCATCGAGCCTCCACCCAGCTCCCTCAGCACCTGGGAGCTGGGCAGTGGCCCTGCCCCCTGCTGCCACTGCTGGTCACAGTCTGCAGGGCAATCAGTGGGGCGATCAGGCCCTGCTCGCACCCACCTTGGTCTGGCACCGCCCGCTCACCTGCTCCACTATCCCATCGTAGTCCTGCTCTCATCAGGGCCCATCAGGGTCGGCAGCACCTCCATGGTCCATGCCACCCCCTGGTGGCCAATGCACATCATAGCGAGTGGTCGAACTCCTGGTGGAGGGGACAATTTGCATATTAGGCTTTTATTATATAGGATGTCACCTAATGCTGACTTTGATGAGCTGTTATCTATTTTCCCAGTTGGCAGAGGACATGAACCCTCAGTGAGGCAGGACGATGCCTCGAGTTTCAGCGTTTAGGAAGGGGCCCAGCTGTGATCTCAGTACAGGGAGGTTTTGCTGTGCAGGAGTTAGAGGAGCTGGGTTCTGAGGAAAGGGTGCTGCCTGGGGTGCACAGGCCTGAAAGGGTGCCAAAGGGAGGCACCTGGTTTGTCTGAGTCACCCCAAGTGAGGGGCAGAGGGAAACACAGCCAGGCCTGGCCTGCGCCCCTGGGCTCAGGGCCACAGGCACCACTGTGCACTGGCCAAGGCCACAAGCCTGGCTGGTATATCCGGAGGCATACAGCACTGGCACTAGTGATGCCAGCAATTTCCCGCTCTTGCTGGCAACAGGATAGCAGAGTTCTGCCTTTTTGTTTCCCTTCCTCTACTGGCACTCACGCTGCACTTCCTTTTTCTTTCCTCTTTATAAGAGAGAGGACTGGTTCATGAAACCTCTGCCTGAGGGACCCTGAGAGAAGGCGCATTGCTCTCGTGGCTGCCAGGATATTGGCAGTGACCCAGGAACACCATGGTTTGGGTTGAGTAGATAGAAAGAAGCACCTGTTTCTAACTTAGCATGGCCATGCTGCACTCTGTTGGGTGCTCCAAAGCAGTGGTCACCAACTGGTGGTCCACAGACCACTGGTGGTTGGTGAGGTCCGAAAAGTTGGCGACCACTGCTCAAAGGGTCTCCACCAGTCACGTGGGGTTGTGGTTCTAGGATTCTTCCTGTTGCTACATCTGCCATTTCTGTTTCTTGCTGCCTGTTGAGCTGTCAAACTGGCAGGTATGATGAATGAGTAAGGGCAGCCTCCCCATGGTGAGAAGGAGATGCCCTTCCAGTGGCAGCACATAGGAATCATTTGTGGGGAGAGAGTCGTTTGGGGGACTTCTAGATAAATGGACACAAAGCATCTGGGCTGTTCCCCCAGTGATTCTTAAACCCTCACTTTGGTGTGGAGTCTAAGTAGCCTTAGCTCCCTGACTTAGTCTGCAGTCATCGGGGCAGGTCCTGACGTAAGACCTAAAATGCTGGCCTCAGAGAAGCCTCAGGCTCCCAACTTCAGGTGCCACACTGCTGCTCACTGCCATGCAACCTGCCACCTTCCCCAGTGCCACTCAGAGAGAGATGGCTGAGTATGGGGAATGGGTGTGCACTAAAGCTTGCCACCAGGTGATCAGTGTCCTGGGATTTGTGCCTGAGTCATCAGGCCCCGTGGCTCTCTCTTAATCATCTTTTATTGCCTATTTTTCTATATAACACCAGTAGAGTACAGGTCCATAATGTAAGAATTACTGAATCATGATTATCTAATAAAAGAGTAATATGCAAATTAACCATCACTCCATCACAAAGATGGCAATGGCCACGGAGCTGGAGCAAGCAGAAGGCTTGGGTTGCCCCGGCAATGGAGGAAGCTGTTGGGGTCCAACCCCAGCAGGTCCAGGGGTTCCCAAAGGTGTGGACGGAGTCGGCGAAGAAGGAATGACATGGAAACAGCATTCAGTTGATCAGCAGCCTAGCCAGGTTCTCTAGCCAGGTTCTCCTGCCAGGTTCTCTAGCCAGGTTCTGTCTTTATTGTCCTGTTACATCTGTATTTATACCAGTTGATTTTAATCCTATCCATTCTATTCCAAAGGTTAGGGCGTTTGTTAATCTAGTTCTGTTGAGTTTAATCCTGTCTAGGTTAATCTCTGTGTTCCATTATAAGGGCTATTCCAAGGTCACTGCTCTACTGATAAGCTACAAGGAAGTGACTGAAGGAGATTATCCTACCCAGTAAAGGTTACGTCCTCCCAGCCTTGCTGCTTGCCTTCCCTGGGACTGCCCTGTGTCGGTGAGTCTCCAGGGGTGTAGGCTTTGGTGCTTTCCCTGGTGGGCAGATCCCTGGGGATGTGGGCCCAATAAGTCCCAAACTTATTGCTAACAGTCTTAGTCCAAGTTCTTCATAAGTAGTACATGGTATTTCTGTAACACTAGGGGGTTTCACTGATTTATTCTCTTCCTTAGTCCTGTTAATCCCTAACTCCAGAAAAAAATCCTCACCTGGGGAAACAACCTTTCTCAGGGAGGTGGTCTTGTTTAAAACACATAGCGCTAAGAGGGGGGGGAGCAAACATATTAAGAACAGTATGCCATATATTGCAAGGTCCTTTGAA
>NW_005871606.1:456664-461732 GCF_000147115.1 Myotis lucifugus | reverse complement strand
ATCAGGGGGTTGGGATGCCACACCCTGTCACACACAGAGCCGCAGGGTGATCAGGGGATTGGGGAGCTCCCCCCTATCAGGCACAGAGCAGGGCTGATCAGGGGGTTGGAGCACCTTCCCCTGTCATGAACAGAGCAGGGCGGATAGGGAGGTTGTGGCCCCACCCCCTGTCACACACAGAGCAGCAGGGCGATCAGGGGGTTTGGGCGCTGCCCCCTGTCACGCTGATCCGGTGCCAGGAGGCCTCGCGGCTCCGCTGATCCCGATGCTGGGAGGCATATTACCCTTTTACTATATAGGATAGAGGCCTGGGGGCCGGCTGGTTTACCCTGAAGGGTGTCCTGGATCATGGTGGGGGTCCCCACTGGGGTGCCTGGCCAGCCTGGATGAGGGGATGATGGCTGTTTGCAGCTGGTCACACACCCTTCAGGGTGGGGGTCCCCACTGGGGTGCCTGGCCAGTCTGGGTGAGGGGCTGAGGGCTGCTTTCAGGCTGGTGGTTGTTGACTGAAGCTCCCAACCGCTCCTTTTTTTTCCTCTTTTTTAAATTTTATTCTGGGCCAGCTTTAGCTCTGGCTCTAGCTCTGAGGCTTCCGCTGCTGAAAGCTGGTATCTGGTTTGTTTGGGTTCTATAATCGAAACAATGTATAACTCCAGCTCTGAGATCTCGGCTGGCTGAAAGCTGGTTTCTGGGGTTTTGTTTAGCTTCTATATTTGTTAGAATGTTTCAAACTGCCAGCTCAGAGGCCGGCAAGTCAGGCGGGGAACGTTGGAGTCCGCAGTCACTGAAGCAAGCAAGCCTCATGTTCGCTTCCAGCTGCCTGGCTGCCGGCCGCCATCTTGGCTGACAGTTAATTTGCATAAGGATATGCTGATTAGCCAATGGGAAGGGTAGCGGTCGTACGCTAATTACCATGTTTCTCTTTTATTAGTGTAGATGTTTAGCCAATGTTGTGTAACTATTCACCTAAAACCTAGTGACTTTAAACACCAGTTGTTTTATTATTATCTTGTTTCTGGGGGTCATCTGGGCTTTGGTCAGGGTCTCTCATATGTTGCCATCAGATGGTAGCTGGACCTGGCATTAATCCTAAGACCTCCTCACTCACATGTCTTGTGGTAGATGCTGGCCAGCTGCTGAGGGCTGAGTGGGACTGTGGACCAGATCACCTACATGTGTCCTGTCCATGGACTTATTCATGGTGTGTAGGCTGGGTTCTAAAACAAGTGTACCAAGAGAGCCAGGCAGAATTGCTATTGCCTTCAGTGACTTAGCCTCAGAAGTCACATTAGCATTACAGTCATCACACTCAGAGGCCTTTCAGACTCAAAGGAGGAAACCGACCCTGCCTCTAAAGAGTTTCAAGGAGTTTTCAGACAATGCTTTAAATCTGCCATGTCTACCCAAGAAGGTGATGAAGGAAGGCACAAGAGCCTGGGAAGACAGCCTAGCTTCTTCCCTTTCTGGCTAGGCGACCTTGGGCAAGTTATCTCACTTGTAAGCTTTTCAATGAACTATTCTAAAAAGTCAGAGTTATCAACCTCATAATGTTGGGTATGAGGGTTGAGTAGAGCATCCATAGTAGGAGCCCAATGAATGTTAGCTGGTATGACGATGCTGTTCTTATTGGAAACCACAAACCAGGATTTTTCTAGTGGACTTCAGGCCTTTCCCCAATTAACCAAGTAAGGAACTACTTTCTTTGGACCTCTGTTAAAGCAGTTGCCTTTACTTGGCTGGCATTCCAGAATTCTAGCAAGCATACTGCTTATTATTTGTCTTAAGTTGTTGCTACTGCAATGGTAGAAGGAATCACAAAAACTCTTGAAACGTCAGGGCTTCCCCTGCAACCACGCTCCCGTTCCCCACGAGCACATTTTCTCTCTGTTCATTTGACCTCTTTCCTTCCTCAGCCCACTTTTCCCAAATGGTCTGGACTGTGGCATGGACTATGATGATGAAATTGGCCGCAAACCAGAGATACTATGTGCAGAAATGTTTCACCAAGAGAAGGGAGGCAAGTGGAAGGCTCTTCAAGTCATTCTGGAGGCACCACAAACAGTCCTCAACTGCAATTCACAGCCACCGAAGGCTGGCTGCCTCTCCTGAGGAAAGACACACTTTACTACATCTTTTTAATTAAATTTTAATTAAACTACCAATCCATTAATGTATTAATCTCCTAGTACATGAAATTGAAAGTATGCAGATAAAGCTAATATCTCTTTGACCAGTCCTTATAAAATCATACCCAGACCCACATCACCCCTGTCATTTTTGTCTGTATCTTTCAGCATATTTGTACGCCTTTATACGTGTATGTCTAGAACCATTGAAAATATTCTTGTGTGTTATCAGTTGTCTATAGCTATGCAACCAATTACCCTGAATGTAGCAGTTAAAACAACAACTTAGGTGCTTCTAGGTTAGGCATGTGGGGGCTTGCTTCGCAGGGTACTTCTTGTTGGGCTGTCTCACTAAGTGACAGTCAAGCTTGTTGGTCATCAAGCCGGGGGAGGCCCTACATCCAAGCCCACTCACATGGCTGCTGGCAGGCTCCTATTCCCTTGTCCTCACTCCACCACCACCACCCACAGGGCTGCCTCGTGATGTGGGAGCTGGATTGCCCTGAGCAAGAAATCCAAGGGAGAAGGATAGCACTCAAGATGGAAGCCATGGCCGTTTGTAACCTAATCTTAGAAATGACATTCCATTACTTCCCCATATTCTATTCATCAAAGCCGGTCAATAAGTCCAAGAAGAAGGGTTCTTCCTAAGGGGAGGGGATGTAGAGGCAGAGATCATTGAAGGACTGCCTACCACTGTGTGTTTATGTAAAACATATCGTCACTGTCTATGACTTGTTTTTTAATTAATAATACGCTTAGAGATCTACCCATGTTAGCACATATATCTGAACACTGTGTAAACACAGTAGTATTCCAAGGCATAATAAGTGTTTTTCAATTCTGTTTTTTTTTTCTTTTATGATTCACAAATTAAATTCCATACCTGGCAATAAAGATTCTATTGTATCTGTGTTGAGGATCAGCATAGGTCTTCTTAAAAGCTCCCCAAGGGTACATTCAGAGTGGAAAACCACTGGTGGATATACTACAATTTATCTTCTTTTTTTTTTCCCATGCTGATGGCCATTTGGGTTGTTGTCTCTTTCTCTGCTCTTACAAGCAGTGCTGCTAAGGAACATATCTGGAGCATGCTCTATGCATGTATGTACCAAGTGAAACTGTTTCAAGGAGCAGGCTGTGTGTTCTGTCTCTGGGTGTGACCAAATGGCCCTCAAAGTTCTGCTCCCACAAAAATGTTCTGATTTCCTCAAACCTCACAGCACTGAATAGTATCATGCTTTTAAACGTCAGCCAGTCTGATGATTGAAATTGGTACTCGTCATTTATATTTTACTGCATCTTTAGTGTTGGTTTCAGCTTTCTTACAGAGATATGAGTAGGTCTGGGGTGAATGTCCCTCACACTCTCCAATGTTCATGGGTTGAACTCAGCTCTTTTCCTTTTTGCTATGTTCATGGGTTGAACTCAGCTCTTTTCCTTTTTGCTTTTGCCTTTCTTTTCTTTTCTTTACTTTCTTTAATTACAAGGCTTTACCTACATGCACAGGCTCATTTTGGGGAACTCAACACAATTTAAAGATTTTAGGTTCACATAGTGTTTTGGGGGTGGTAGGATCCTCCCAAACAGAACTTGAGACATTTTTGTGTGTTCAGGGACAGCCTTGGTCTCCTTCTGAACCTCTCTCTGTAGCCATCACTCTCCAGGTGTGGTGATATTTCATTATTCCTACCAGAGGCAAGAGGGAAGGAGCAGTTTCCTACCCTAGAAGACAGTGTGGATCAAAGCATGCACCCCACGCATGTTTACTGTGTGCTTGTGACGAGCCAAGTGCTGTTCCAGAGAAATCTTTGCCCTCAGAAATCTCAGATTCTCATAGGAGGATACATTCAATAAATAAATAGAATGCACAAGTTAATTTTAAAGCATGTTAGAGGTGATAATCGCAATGGAAAAAGAGAAAGTAACTCAGAGTAAGAAGGCTAGGGGGTGTGGGAGCTGGAGGTAAGGGAGCAGGGTACAGTATTGACCAGTCTCCTGGGGAGTGCTCATTAAGAAGGTATTATGAGTTGGATTGCATCTCCCAAAAAAGATGTCCTAACCCCTGGTATCTGAGAATTATTTGAAAAAAGAGCCTTTACAGAGGCAAGCAAGTGAAATTGAGGTCATCAGGGTGAACCCTAACCCAATATGATTAAGAAGAGAAATTTGAACATGGAGACTGGCACACTCAGAGTGCAGACATGTGAAGAGACCCAGGGAGAAGAGGCCATCCACACGCCCAGAATGCCTGTGGCTACTAGAACCTGGGAGACAGACCTGGAACAAACACCCCCAGTACCTTCCGCGGAGCAGGGCCATGTCCACACCTTGGTTTTGGACTCCTGGCCTCCAGGACTGTGAGAGCAATCTGGTTGTTCTAAGTCACCCTGCTTGCTGTGCTTTGTTGTCGCAGCCCTAACAAGCTAATTCAGAAGGTGAGAGCTGAGCAAAGCCTTGAGGGGTGAGCTATGTGGTCACCCTTTCCCCTTACACTTACAGGGCCCAAGGCAGGAGTTCAAATGGAGGTCCATATAGCACGTCCAATATTTAAAAGTTCTAAATCAAGCTAATAATCTGTTAAATAGTAAGGTTCTATCGTCCTGCCTTCACATTTATTTTCACCACAACTGCAAGACTTTTCAAACTCCTCTAACTTCTGCACCGGAACCAGGTGAGACCAGCCCAGCAGCCCAGGCCCGCAGCCTCTCCTTTTCTCTTCCCATCCAAGGCTCACCACACACAGGTGACTTTTGTAGCCAGGGGCATACTCAGGGCCAGGATGGACCTGGGGAAGAGGTCTGCATGGGCACGGATGTGTGTCACCGAGCCGGGCACCTCAGGGCCATGCATCCTCAGTGGGAGAGCCAGAAGCAATGCCAGGCTGAGGGCAGCTGCTTCCCAGCCATTGGGGGGGGGGGGGGGCCGGGGGGGGGGGGAAA
>NW_005871606.1:438919-456563 GCF_000147115.1 Myotis lucifugus | reverse complement strand
TGAGGAATTCCATAGCAGTTGGGCTCCCTGTTAGTACAAGCATCTTCGGGCCCGGAAATTGAGTTCATATAATTTTCACATATCACAAATATATTCTTTTAAAAATAATTTTGGTTTCCAAGCCATTTTAAATTATAAAACCATTCTTAGCCCTACCCGGTTTGGCTCCAGTGGATAGAGCGCTGGCCTGCGGTCTGAAGGGTCCCAGGTTCGATTCCGGTCAAGGGCATGTACCTTGGTTGCAGGCACATCCCCAGTAGAGGGTGTGCAGGAGGCAGCTGATTGATGTTTCTCTCTCATCGATGTTTCTAACTCTCTATCCCTCTCCCTTCCTCTCTGTAAAAACAATCAATAAAATATATTTTTAAAAAAATCATTCTTAGCTTGCGAGCCATAGAAAAACAGTGGCCAGCTGGCCAGTGACGGCCGCTGTTCGCCGCCTCAGGTACAGGAGCCAGGCAGGGTGGGTGCTGGGAGCAACGGCCTTGAATGGGAGAGAGGAGATGGAACCCATGTGCATGGGGTGGGGGGGGGGTGGGGGGGGAGGCTGGCTTCGTGCTGGAGCAGGAGCTGTTCATCTGTGAAAGCAGGAAAAGGTCATTGAAAAATCAGAACTTTGGGAAATGAAATGTTTTGGTTTCATCCTCTTTTGAACCTTAAAAATTGCTTGCTTTCAGAACAGCACATACATTCTCCAAATTGAAATAATTTCTGTAAAATAGGTCCATAATATTTACTCTCATAGACTGTGAGGCTGAGAAAATATGCAACCAGTAAGCTCATTCTACTATCTCTTGTCACTGCAGTGATTAAATTATCAAATTAAATGATTAGATAACTCTTGCTGCTTCCTAATTTTTGAGATAAATGCATCTGTTACTACAATGGATTTTAGTCTTTTTGAACCGTCCCCTCTCCCTCCACCCCCACAATAAATCTGAGCACCCTCTTCTTGGGAGAAAATGCATGAACATTTGTTCTCCCAACCATTTCAGGCAATTCATTGATGCCCTCAAAGCCAAGGTTGGCCTCAAACCCCATTAGAGGAATTCTGATTTACAAGCTGACCAAGGTTCAGAGAGTTGTTTTTCTTTCAATATTGCCCTTAAGGTTTTTTTAAAAAAAGAACTACATGCATTTTCAAGATGATTATTATAATTATTCGCACTGTGTGCTGGTCCAAACAGCCTGCATGGAGCTCTATTCAGAAGACGGGGCGGAAAGGCTTCAGGAAGAAGAGAGTGGGAGGGCATCGCCTAGCTCCAAGCCTGAAAGCCATCCTGCTGGCACCCACCCCTGCCCAGTCTTCTCTGTGACCCAGCTCATCTGTCCTTAGGGAAAAGGAGGAGCAGGTAATGCATGTGGAAATCCATCAGTTCTTTGATTATATACCCTTGGGAGGGGGGGTGCACCCAACATGCATAGAAACTTCTCCTGGTAACAGATTTGATCCTTCCATAATCAACAAAGCTTGGTCTCCATTTGCCCAGCAAATCGGTATCTAGCACCTTAAATGTAATTCTCCTGTATCTACTACACAAAATGTTCGGAATAAATAGAAGATCTAAATCAGGAGAGAACATATAAGCAGTATTGCCTCAAACAGTCATTGAAAGTGAAGGAAAAGTCATATCCAAAAAAGGCTTCATTTTCTTTTAGGTTCCCACGTTAGTAGGCGAGACACCTTGTCAGTGCTAACCCTTGCATAAGTGTAAGTGGGAACATTTCTTAATGAATGTCACCATGGGAGGCAGCGAAGGTCTTGCTGGTAGACTTTCCTGGAATATTTTGTTTCCCTTGGAACTTGCAGTCCTGTCTGGTTGAATTTAACTTGACGGTCTAACAATTGGAGCATTGTATTGGGCACGGGAAGCGGAAAATTCTCCCTCTCCCGCTCCCCGTTCAGCGCTCCTTTGCCCTTGTCTAGCCCACTGAATGAAACTGCTCAGAAGACAAATGTCACATCAAATTCAGTCAACAGTTCCATAAAAGGGGGGTTTTAATACCTAGAATAAATCGTTAACTCATTCATTTAACAAATTGTTTTATTTAGTGGTAGCACTAGAGTTTAAAATATACATTATTGATTTATTACAGTCTACTCCCAAACAACATTGTACCACCTCACACAGTGTGAGAACCTGTGACAATATACTTCTGTTTTTCCTCCTATCCCTTGTGCTATTATTGCCATGCATTTTAATTACATGTCATGGCATCCATAATACATTGCTTTTATTTTTTCTTTAATTATGTTTTAAAGAAGTCAATTATGTTTTAAAGAAGTTAGAAATGGGAGGGGAAGCTTTATTTAATGGTACTTAGCATTTAAAGTGTTCTTCATTTCTTTGTGTAGCTACATATTCTTATTTGTTATCATTTCCTCCGAAAGAACACCATTCTTGTGAAGTGCTGCTGGTGATTAATTCTGTGAGCTCTTGTTAGTCTGCTAATGAGTTCATTTCTCCAGTTTTGAAGGATATTTTCATGGAACATGGAGTTTTAGGTAAGTAGTTTTTTTCTTCTCTTTTAGTACTTTAAAGATGTCATTCTACTGCCTTTGGCTCACACTGTTTTTTTATGTCAGCAGTAATTTGCATTATTGTTTTTCTGTCTGTATTGTGTCTTTTTTCTTTGCTTCTAAAATTTTACATGGGTTTCCAGCAAATTTCTAATGACATGCCTTAGTACGAATTTCTCTTCTTTTATCCCACCCAGATTGTTGAACTTCTTGAAACTACGGACTTACGTGTTTCATCTAATTGGTAAAGATTCTGGCTAACATTTCTTAAAACATGTGCTTCCTGCCATCTCACTCTTTTCCCCTTCAATGACTCCAAAATGTATCTGAGACTTGACATGACCTTACAGGTCAATAAAGTTCTGTTCAGTACTCTTTTCAGCTTTTTCCCTCAGTGAGTTTCTTTGGTTTCCTTGGTATTTTTTTCTGTAGTGTTTCACTTTTTGTTAATGCCATTCTATTAATTTTCTATGTTGACTACTTTATTTTTCAGTTTTTAAATTTCAATTTGGTTCTTTTTATAGTTCCCATTTCTCTGTTGAGACTCACCATCTATTGCCTTGCAATGTTTATATATGTTTTTAACATCCTTGACTGCATTTATAATGGCTGTTTTAAAAAAACCTATCTCTTAATTTCATCACCTCTCTCTTTTCTGGTCTGTTTCAATCACTGACTCATTTCTTTCTTCATATTTTCCTGCTTCTTCATATGTCTAATAACATTTATTGCAGACCAGGAGCTGTGGGTTATGCATTGTTGATTGTTGGATTGTTGTCTTCCTTTAAATAATGTTGGCTTTTCTTGGAAGGCAGGTAACTTCCTTATAAATCAGCTTTTAAAGAAAATTTGTTAGGGAGGGTCTAGTCCATCCTTAACTCTGGGATGACAGCTACCTGCCCCCAATGCATGGTCTCTCTTGTGTGTCAGCTGAGTCTCCAGATCACCACGTGGCCTCTCCACTTACATTTACCACAAATCTCAGCCTCTTCAAGCTCCAGGACCTCAGTACAGCCCATAGCTACACAGTGCCTCTTCTTTGCCTGCCCTTGTGGATTCTTGTCCTGCACACATACTTGGTAGTCAGCCAGAGATTCCAGGAGCTTTCTGTCCAGGAGAACTCTGTCCAGTAGGTTCCGCCATAGTATCAGCCCGCACTCCAATCCTATTACATCTGCTCTGTGAGACTGCCATTCTCTGCTTCAGGTTTTCCTCCCTGTGTCACAATCTGGAAAGAGTTTCAAAGAAAAACATTTGGGAAATTAAGGAATTCACCACATGCTTTAGAAGGCCAGGTTCTAATGTAAACAAATCTCCAACCAAGTTGTACATTAGACATCTTATTTAAACACATTTATTTATAAGCATGCATAAAATGGTTTATACCACATGTTTTTGCAAGCTGGTGTATCCTCTGGTATCCTCAGGAGGAAGCTGTGATGCTACTGTACACACAGCATCAGGAGAGCCCCAGGGGTCATCTAGGAGCACGTGCTGCAGGCCTCAGAGACGTGACACCATGGCCGTCTCTGCATGGCTCTGGCCTAACCATGCACCATGAATACCACCGATGTCCAATGAGAACTCACTTACAGCATCTAATATACTCATTCAAAATCCCCAATTTTACCAGCAAATACATTTCTGATGTTTGTTTTGTTAATTATCAAAACTCTACCACTTAAGGATTGTCAGTGCTTCTGAAGTTGGGCCTTAATGGTTAAAAGCAAGCTGAGTGCCTCTGGTGTATAAATTTCTCATTTGGGCAACCGTCTTTGCCTAGCACATGGCTTCAGCTAGCACACAAAATTTGTATTGACTGTTCTGAAGTGTTTAAACCTTCCACAATCCTGTTTATAATAAGGAACTGGCATCGAAAAAATCTCAAATCTGGGTCCTCTAGATCATGAGCTGACAACCTAAAGGGGAGCAAGAGGATCTGAGAAATCATCTCTCAAAGGGATCATCTTGTATTCAAGGCTATTTCTCCTTCATGGTCTGCTTCATATTAGACCAGCATCACCTCAGTCCTCTGTCTGGAGCTGACGCATGGAGGTCTCAGGCTGAGTTAGAAGGGGGAGAGGATGACAGGTCCCCATGTTTTGTTTTGTTTTAATATATTTTATTGATTTCAGAGAGGAAGGGAGAGGGAGAGGGAGATGAAAACATCAATGATGAGAGAGAATCATTGATTGGCTACCTCCTGCATACCACACACTGAGGATCGAGCCCGAATCCCAGGCATATGCCCTGAATGGAATAGAACCATGACCTCCAGGTTCATAGGTCGATGCTCAATCACTGAACCTTACCCGCTGGGCAGTCCCCACTTTTTATAACTCAGCGCATGTTACAAGGCCAGCCTAGATTAAAGCAGTAGGGAAATAGATTTGATGGGAAGAGCTTCAAAGACTTTACGACCACTTTTCAACTACCACAGATAAGTGCCCTGAAGACAAGGATCAGTGGAATCTCACCTGAGTGAAGGCTCAGCTCTGCCCCCAAGGTGATGTCTGAGGTTAGCTCTCAATAATTAAGAGGTTGCCCTAGAAGGGTAGCTAAGTTGGTTAGAGCATCATCCTGATACACCAAGGTTGCAGGTTTGATCCCCAGTCAGCGCACATACAAGAATCAACCTATGAAGGCATAAATAAGTGGAATAACAAGTCAATGTATGTCTGTCTGTCTCTCTCTCTCTCAATAAATAAATTTAAAAAATAAAAATTAAGAAGCATCAACTAGGAGGTTATTGTTTAGAGAGCACAACCATTTTGTGCAAAGACCTGTGGCAGGTCATACATTTCATAATTGTGAAGAATGCAAGGAAGCCTTCATTTCAAGGGCACAGTCTGGAAATCTCACAGGATTGAGAAAGAGCACTTCTTTGTCAATAAGTGGGTGAGGTGAGCACTGAACTGAGCCTTCTGGCAACCAGGAGTCCTTCCCGGCTCAGTAACTCAGTAGTTGCATTCTCTACTGGGAAAATGGTAGAATAAAAGGGCCATCAAGTCATCTTGTTTTACATTTTCCAAAACATTTTCTAAACACTGTCAATGAAGCAGTCCTCTGGTCTGAAATGTTTGGGAAAAACCAGGTTAAATGAGTTTATTGTTGAACTTCTTGGCAACATTAATAAGCTAATATGCATTGGGACCAATGGTATGCTGGTGAATGTTTAACAACAAGCTCTCTGACCAAAAATATAGCCATGCTTTCAAGCATTTGCCAATGTCTGGCACAAGTTCCTCCTTCTGTGGCTGATTTGAAGCTATCAACATGAGTCACTGAATATATAGTTGGCTCACAGAACTCCTGAAAACTTACCCATCCACTCCTGTGAGCTGGTCCCACACTCCTGTTGAGACTCTCAGAGGCAGAGAGGAGCTTTGCCCCAGACTTTATGGCCACAGTACCCTTTTATTGGGACATCTACAAGAATGAATACTTCGTAGACACACTTTAGGAAATTCTGGTTTGGTTATTCTATAGACAGGGAAAGTGGGGTGATAAGTTTCTTGCCCAAGAACTCAGATACAAACACAAATTAAGTTTTTCTAAGCCTCAGTCATATAGCACAGAGTTTAATATTTCTCCTTCAAAACTGTCCTACATTTACAACTACCATTTATGCACCATGTACCATGTCAGCCACTCTGCTAAGCAATGTCAAGAATCATCACAGTTAATGCTGCTAACACCCTGTGAGATGTGTAATATTATTATCCCCACTTTACAGATGAGAAAACTGAAGAACATAGATGTTTGACAACCTCATAAAATGAAATAAAGACTTGGTTTGCTAAGAGGTACCCTGCTCTCAATGAAAGAGTCCAGTGTCATACTGTTCCATACCATGCATGGCCAGGTACGGCAGAGCAAGAATAAAGCTTGTAATTTTCCCTTCTCAACAAGAAAAGTGTCAGCCTGCCTGGTCCCCTTTTCCTGCTCTCATCCTTAAGCCAACACATCTCCCTGGGCCAGCTGCAGGCAGTGCTCATACCAGCAGCCCAATCACCCCACCAGCACTTACTGATGGGTGATGTTATGGACTGGATGTTTGTGCCCCCCAACTCATATGTAGAAGCCCTAAACCCCAATGTTCTAGTATTTGAGGATGAGCCTTCAGGAGATGATTAGGTTGAGGTGAGGCCATGAGGGCAGAGCTGTCATGATAGGATTAGTGTCCTTATAAGAAAAGACACCAGAGAGCGCCCCTCTGCATTAAGAGGAGGTCATGTGAGCACAGTCAAGAGAAGAGGCCTCAGAATGACACTTATATTTCCATAACCTTGATCTTTAACTTCCTAGCCTCCATATGTGTGAAAAATACATTTTCATTGCTTAAGCCACCCAGTCTATGGAATTCTGTTTCAGCAGCCTGAGATGACCAGCACAGGTGAGGTGGTAGGTTTGAGGGCTGGAGCAGGGAGGAGGGAGAAAATTGGTTCAGTGGTCAGAGAATTCAAGATCCCATTTCCTAGGAGTCCATGTAATAGTGGTAGTGGTAATAACCTTCTACTAAAGATCTTTCATATCTCTGATACCATTTGACCCTTAAAGAACTCTGAATGCTTCCTGGTTCAGAGATATCTGAGTCTATCCAAGGTCATGGAGCTCCAGGGCCAGCTGTGCTGCGTCACCTGCTCCTGTGTCCTTCCAATACATCAAGCTGACCTATGAAAATGACAGAGTGCAGATTAGGTATAGTTCTTCCCAAACCTAAATGTGAATGATGTTTGAGAGCTCTTCAAGATTTCAGGAGAAGATGGCAGTGTAGGTAAATGCTGGTACTTGCCACCTTCCACAACCACATCAGAATTACAGCTAAAATACAGAACAACAATCATTCAGAACCACCTGAAATCTGGCTGAATGGAAGTCCTACAACTAGAGAAGTAAAGAAAGTACATCAAGACTTGTAGGAGGGACAGAAGCACAGAATGGGCTGGTCCAACACCCATGTGTGGCATTTATTTCAATCGGGAGAGATATCTCTACTGCAGAGGCCTTCCATGAGAAACAAGGGGTCCCAGCCCAGGGTTCTGGAGCTGTGAAGAGAAGTTCCCGTAATTTCAGGCTGTAAAAACAAGTGGGGATTGTGACTAAGTAACATGGAGACTGCTGGTGACCCAGGCAGTTCATTTTAAAGGGCCAGTACATGGACTTACTCAGACTCGCTCCCTCTGAGCACCAGCTCTGGGGCAGTGGCTTGGGGAAATCCAGGGACATATGTGGAGTAACTAGATTGTCTGGCATTGGGGCAGGAACTCAGGGGTGGCTTTCTCCCAGAAAAGGGTGCTTACAGGGGTCATTATTCCTGTGCTGGGACCTCCACTATTGCAGAGCTGGCTAGAAGCCATACCTGAGTTTCCATTAACCTGGCTCACACTGTTTGCTCCACCCTGGGGGTTCCCTGAGACCCCACCCCTCCCAATTTTCAGCCCCACCCAAGCTGTTTGTAGCAGGTTTTATGTATGAATGGCGCCTGTCCTGGCTCAGGCTTCAGACTTTGCTAAAATCTCTCAAACAAGCTTCTGCTGGTGACAGCATGTCCCATACCTATCAGCAAAAGGCCCAACACCCAGCACTAGCACCAGCCTGCCTTGCTTCACAGCTGGGCCTCTCCTGGGAACTTCCAAGCCCAACACAAATAGCAAATAACAGCCATCTGCAGATCTCTCTGTAGATTCGGCTGGGTGGCCCCAAGCAGTGGCTGACTTTGTACCTCCCTGGAGGCCCTAGAGCCAGTGCACCCAGTGGACAGCTTCAGACCATACCAGATTACAACTCTACACAGCCACAAATGAGGCAGGCTCAGTGAGCACCAAAGCCCCACTGAAGCAAGGCCTGCTCCAAGAGGTGTTTCCTGCACAGAGCTTTCCTACTGTAGTCACAGCTGGTCCTCACAGACAATTGACTTGGAGGTCAATTCCTATCAGTGACGCCAACAGTAATCAAGGCTCAATTACACCAAGACGGTGCACACAGCCCACACAGGGGCGCACCTAGAGGGCCCAGCTCAGGTGACTGGGAAGGCTGAGCCACTGGGCCCGGCAGGACACCTACTACACAAGGCCACTCTACCAACTCCAGGAGACATAGCAGCTCTACCTAATACATAGAAACAAACAGGGAAGCAGCCAAAATGTGAGACAAAGAAACATGTCACAAATGAAAGAAATGGAAGCAAGCAAACTATTGGATACAGAGTTCAAAACAATGGTTATAAGGATCTTAATGAGAGCTTCAAGGGGCTTAGTGAGTCTTACAAGAATCTTAGTGATAATTTCAAAGACATGAAAAAGGACCAGTCAGAAATTAAGCATACATTAGCTGAAATAAAGAATAATTTACAGGTATTCAACAATAGAAGATTCCAAGAATCAAATCAACAATTTGGAATATGAGGAAGCAAAAATCACCCAATCAGAAGAGCAAAAAGAAAAAAAAATACAAAAATAGTGTAAGGAGCCTCTGGGACAACTTCAAGTGTAACAACATTCACATTATGGGGATGCCAGAAGGAGAAGAGAGAGAGTAAGATATTGAAAACCTATTTGAAGAAATGATGACAGAAAACTTCCCTTTCCTGGTGAAAGAAATAGACTTACCAGTCCAGGAAGCACAGAGTTCCAAACAAGAGGAACTCAAAAGGCCTACACCAAGACACATCATAATTAAAATTCCAAAGTTTAAAGACAAAAAGAGAATTTTAAAAGCAGCAAGAGAGCCTGGCTGGTATGGCTCAGTGGTTGAACATCAACTTATGAACCAAGAGGTCAGGGTTCGATTCTGGTCAAGGGCACATGCCCAGGTTGTGGGCTCAATCCCCAGTGTGGGATGTGCAGGAGGCAGCTAATCAATGATTCTCTCTCATTACTGATGTTTCTATCTCTCTCCCTCTCCATTCCTCTCTGAAATCAATCCTATCTAATAAAGAGGGAATAGGCAAATTAACCATCACTCCACCACAAAGACGGCGGCACCCATAGCCGCCAGGCTGGATGCTGGCGTCATTGCCCGGGCAACAAGGTTGATGATTTGCCTGCTGTATCTGCCTCCCAGGGGCACCTGCGCCAGCGGCTCCTACACCCGGTTCCAACCACTGAGGAGTGGTCAGACCCCAGGGCCATCGTCTGCTGAGAACCAAGAGGCCACTGCCACGAGGCCCAGGTGAGAGCATGACTCTGCCTCCTGCTTTTCAGACCCACCAGGACACAGGAGCAGAGCCCGGCCTTCATGGTCTCTCTGGAAGGAGCCTCCTGGGGCAGGTGAGAAAGCTGGAGGTCATGCCTCCGGGTCCGCGCCTTCAGGTGGGTGAGGAAGAGGCAGCTCAGCTCCTCCTCCTCTCCCCAAACCCCTCCTTTTCTAACCATGGGCCTCCCTGGGAACTTAACTTTCTTTGTTAAACAAGGGAATTCTGGACAAAGATTGGGTGCCCCCTGCCGCCCAGGGCCGGGCAGTGACTGTGCACAAGCGCACACCTTTCTGCCTTTCTGTCCGGGGAGAACACGTCCGGGGAGGAGTTGCCCCCGCCGGCCTGGGACCAGGCAGTGCCTGTGCACAGCACACACCTTTCTCCTGCGGAAGATGGACGGCTGCTCAGAGAACCCTGTGGAACAGCAGGGATCCGCTGAGCAGTTCCGGGGAATCCGGCGACGAGTCCGCCTGCGAAGAGGTTACTGGAGAAGGGTGTCTCTCTGCCGCAGGCGCTCCCGGCCAACCCCTCTGACACCCTCAATGTCGAGGTTTCCCACGGAAACCGCAATGCAGGATGAGACCTGCATGTCCTCGCCACCGAGCTCTCTGAGAAACTAAGAAAGAGGCTTCCAAAGCTGTGACTGTGAGTGCTCCACACAAACCCACACGGCCACCTCCCCAGCCAGCACCCGGTGCCTACTATCACCCCCGGGTCTTCCATGTTCCCTCCACCCAAACCTATGACAGCACACCTCCACTGCTGCGAGCTCAGGGGACCGTGACGGAAGAAGGCACCATGACTGCTCCGGGGATGCAACAGTGGGGCGACTCAGGGTGCAGAGAACTGGCCGCCTTCCCAATGCCGGGATCTGGTTACTGCATGGGATCAAGGCTCCGACTCCCCAGGCTGTGCCTTCCCCGTAAGCTACGCACAGCCCCGACGGGCACCGCACTGCTGGGCAGCACGGAGCAGATGCATGAAACCCCCCAGCCCAGGAACGAGCCAGTCTCAGGCAGCTGGTCATGAACTGGCCACTGCAGGGATGGCCCTGCTGTCCGTCCGCACTCAGTTTTCTGCCGAGGTCCTGACCCTACGGTTTGGTTCACTCCTCTTCCTCCCCAGCCCCCTCTAGAGACCCGAACTTGTATATATATATAATCATCTGAAGAAAGTGATTCAAAAATTTCCATATTTGGCAAAATATAGTAAACAATATAAACCCACAGATCAAAGAAGCTCAGTGAATAGCAAGCACAGGACATAAAGAAAGCTACACCAAGACACATAAAATCACATTGCTCAACACCAATGATGAAAAGAAAAATCTTTTAAGTAGTCAGAAGAAAAGAGACACACTATACACAGGAATAAACGTAAGGATTACAAAAGACTTCTCATCAGAAACAGTGTAAGGGAGAAGATAGTAGAGCAACATCATTAAAGTACTCACAAGGGGGGAAAATCCCTTATAAAAATTTATAATTCTAGACTGAGTGAAAATATTTTTTAAAATAGTTAAAATATATTTTTCATATATAAAAGATTGAATTTTTATCACCAGCAGATTTGTAGTGTAAGAAATGTTAAAAGAAGTCCTGCAAACAGAAATAAAATTTTGCCAGATAGAAATACCGATCTATGCCAAGAAATGGAAAACACCAAAGACAGTAAATGCATAGGAAAAAATATAATAGAAGTTTCTTATTATTTAAATATATTTAAAGATAATTAACTATTTAAACAAACAATAATGTAATGTCAGTTTTATAACATCTGTGAAAGTAAAATACATGACACCAATAGCACAGAGATTGTCTGGGAAAAATGAAATTTTGTTACAGTGAAGTTTCTATACAAGATGTGAAGTGGTATAATATCCACTTTAAGATAGACCAAGACAAGTTAAAATCCTATATAATAAAGAGCTAATATGCAAATAGTCATCACGCCCTCATGCCATCACGCCATAACAGCTCAGACACTGAACACTGGGAAGAGAGGAATGGGGACCAGCCAGGCTGCGACCCGGGAGAGGGACAAGCCACCCGTCCCAGGGTCCTGGGTGCCAGAAGCTGCACCTGCACCTCTGGCCCAGGAGAGGGACAAGCCATCTGCCCCGCAGTCCTGGGTGCCTGTGGCTGCAGCCTGGGCAAAGCTGCCCTCCCACAGTCCCCTGCGGCTGCGGCCAGCCTGGGTGAAGACAGCCCAGGTCCTGGGTGCCTGTGGCTGGCCAGAGGGAGGGAAGCCCAGGTCCCAGGTGCGGGGTGAGGCAGAGGCAGTTAGGGGCAATCAGGCCAGCAGAGGAGCAGTTAGCGGCGATCAGGCTGGTAGGGGAGCAGTTAGGGGTGATCAGGCAGGCAGGCAGAACTGGTTAGGGGAGATCAGGCAGGTAGAGGTGGTTAGGGGTGATCAGGCAGGCAGGCAGGCAGAGGCAGTTAGGGGTGATCAGGCAGGCAGGCAGGCAGGTGAGTGGTTAGGAGCCAGCAGTCCCAGATTGCGAGAGGAATGTCTCACTGCTGGTTTAGGCCCGATCCCACAGGGCAGTCAGACATCCCCGGAGGGGTCCCCAATTGGAGAGGGTGCAAGCTAGGCTGAGAGAACCCCTCCTTCGTGCACGAATATCATGCATCGGGCCACTAGTAAAAGTATATATATATAAAAAAAAAGCAGCAAGAGAAAAGCAGTTAGTTACCTACAAGAAAGTGCCCATATATCTGTCAGCTGATTTCTCAACAGAAACTTTGCAGGCCAGAAGGGAGTGGCAAGAAATATTCAAAGTGATGAAAACAGGGACCTACAAGCAAGATTACTCTACCCAGCAAAGCTATCATTTAGAATTGAAGGTCAGATAGAGGGCTTCACTGACAAGAAAAGGCTAAAGGAATTCATCACCACCAAAACAGTACTATATGAAATGCTGAAGGGTATTCTTTAAGAAGAAGAGATGAGGAAGAAGAAGAAGAAGAAGAAGAAGAAGAAGAAGAAGAAGAAGAAGAAGAAGAAGAAGAAGGAGAAGGAGAAGGAGAAGGAGAAGGAGAAGGAGAAGGAGAAGGAGAAGGAGAAGGAGAAGGAGAAGGAGAAGGAGAAGGAGAAGGAGAAGGAGAAGGAGAAGGAGAAGGAGAAGGAGAAGGAGAAGGAGAAGGGGGAGGAGGAGGGGAGGAAGAGGGGAAGAGGAGGGGATGAGGGGAAGAGGGGAGGAGGAGGAGGAGGAGGAGGAGGAGGAGGAAGAGGAGGAGGAGGAGGAGGAAGGGAAAAATATGAACAAATAAAAATGGCAATAAATACATATCTATCAACAATTGAATCTAAAAATCAAAATAAATGAACAAGAAATCTAATGAACAAAATAAACTGATGAATAAAATAGAATCAGAAGCATGGGAATGTGAATAGACTGAAGAATCTCAGAGGGAAGGGGGAGCAGGAAGAGAGTAACTAAAGATCTTATCTGCACGTATGTATGCGTTACCTATGGACACAGACAATGGGGTGGTGAAGGCTTGGGGCGGGGTGGGAACTGGGTGGAGGAGGGCAATGGCAGGGAAAGGAAGACATCTGTAATACTCTCAACAATAAAAATTTAAAACAACAAGACACAATACGTCAATCAGGATATAGAACAATTTCTTCAAACTAAAAAGCCCTCTTCCAGTGACTCTCTTCCAGGCAATGAGTGAGCTACTTTCGTCACTCTAGTTTTGCTTTTTCCAGGATCTCATATAAATAAAATCATACAGTAAAAAAAAAAAAGTATTTCAGGAGATTAGGCATGTGAAGGAGCAACATTCATTAACACAGGAAGTAGAGGAGAGAAGGGAGTGACTTCAGATGACTAATTCCAAATTGGTGTCATGTTCTGCTTCTAGTTTCCCTCAGCAGCACAACCACAATGCCTCCCAGCTGCACATTTTGTACCAGTGGGGGTTTCTGCTTGAAACCTCCTCCATTCATCACTCTTTTAACTTATGGCATTGAAAAATTCTGTAAAAATGCAATTACCCTGGAGGGGAAACATGTTAAACCACTACTTTCCACTTAAACTCTTGTGAATTCATTTTTCGATTGGTTTTTGATTCATTGAAAAAGCCCACCCAGAGTGCAGAACCAAGGGGTGGTGGCAGTTGTTGTTTTGGGAGAATGGGAGGAGGATGGCATGAGACTCTGATCTGAGAAAGCAGAAGAGTAACTCAGCATCAACATCACGCTAGACACTGTGCTATTAAAGTTCACGAGAGCATTGTCCTCTCAGGTAGGTATTATCATCCCCATTTTACAGATGAGAAAACTGAGGCTTGGGGAGAATCAGTGACTTCCTTGAGGAATAACTAGTAAATGCTGAGGAGAGATAGCCCAGATACAGAATCACAACTCTGAGAGCTCTGGCAAGCGGGAAACCCCATTGTGTCTGAGTGCAAAGCAGGTGAGGAGGACAGGAGGACATTCAAAGAAGTGTAAACAGAGAGGGACAGCAAGGGGAGGGGCTCTGGCCACCCTTCCCCTCTTGCTCCATGTCCACACTCTATTCCATGGACCTTGAAGAGGCAGCAGGCCCCCAACCCGAGGCTCTGCAGCTGCCCTGGAGACACCACTACTGCAGCCCAGCTGAGTCCCAGGGACCATTTGGGTTATTTCCTGCCAGGGGCCTAGAGCCAATTTCTTTTTCCTGTGTCATTATGTCACCTTCCTCATGAAGGTCCCTGAGCAAGCAGACAGGTGGGAGGCCTGCAGGCCGGGTGGGCAGGGGACAATCTCTCAGAACACCAGCAGGCATGGGTCCCGGCTCCCCATCATCTTGGGGGACCATCTCTCCAGCCTTGTCTGTGGATTGGCGCCTGGACTGAGAAGCCAGGACAAGAGCCCTCTTGTGATCACCTTCCTTCTCAAAGCAAAGGAAGGAAGGCGGTCCTGCAGGCTCAGTGCCTTTGATCTCTACATGTGCAAATGGGCGTGAGGACAGCACCTGCCTGGCTGTGAGGGTTCAGTGAGCGAAGCCACAGAAAGTGCATAGCCCAGTGCCTGGCGCCTCGCACATGCCCATCAGTGTCTCTGCTCTGGCTGCTGGTGTTGTCACAGATAACCAAGGAGAAAACCAGTCGCTTAATTCAGGCCACAGTGGGGTGCAGCTGCACAGACAGAGCCCGCGGATGGAACTCTGCTCACCCCACAGCTCTGGGCAGCTCCCCCTCCCCTCAGGACTTGGGATTTAGGTGGAAAATGTGAGGTAAACTCTCAGGGGTCACAACTTGGAGGGCTCAGACAAGTTTTGGGGGGCACGACTGTGCTTTGAAAATGGAGCATGTCACATCAAAGGCTTGCTTCTCCCAGCACTGGGGCGACTGCACCCCCTGACCCCCTGGAGTTGCTGTGGAAGGGCGCCTGGCCCTGCAGGCCTGTGACTTTGCAAATCCTCAAACCAATGAATTCTTGTCTCTTCCAGCTCTAACATTCAGCAGTGGAAACCTCGGGTGTGTCAGGCAGAGAGAAGGGTTCCTCTTCCTGCCACAGAGGTTAAGTGAGGGCCTGTGAGAGGACAGAGCAGAGATGATGTGATAGATAAGGAGCTCTGTGCAGGAGAGGCTCCTGGGAAAGACTAGGCTTTGTGATGCTGAGGCCAAGAGTCTGAGCCTGGCAGGCATCAGCCCCGCACTCCTGCTCCTGGCCACATGCCAGGCAGGGGATGTGTCTGCAGCTGCTGCCATCTGCTGGAGCACGGAAGCGCTGCAGCCTGCCGGTGGATGGCACTGAGGGTTGGCAGACATTTCCTCCAAACCGGGAGTTAGGACACAGTGGGGTTCATCTCTGCAATTGCTGGGCAATTCCTGAGCACCTACAATGGGCCAAACAGTGTTTCAAACTTCAATGAGTTGGCTCACTTAACCCATTCACTAGAATGGAGGCCCACGTGGGCAGGGATTTCTCTCTGGTGCCTAGAGCAGTGCCTGGTACAGCACAGGGACTCGGACCACATGGGAGCATGAGAACAGCTGTAAAGATGGATTGTACCATTACCCCAGTTTTATGAGTGAGGAAGTCACTCGGCCACACACAGTCTCACGCGTTGTGGGGAGTCGAAGACTCACTCACACTGGCAGAAAGTAGCCAGGGGTCTTAGAAGGCGGCCACATCAGGCAGCACAAAGGAGCAAACACCTCAGGCTGCCAGGGTCCTGCAGCTCAGAAAACTCAGCTGCAAACCATCAGGGAAAAGCCAAATTCACAAAATGCTGCGATGCGCCCCAGGGACCTCACCGAGCATGCAAGGCTCTGGCCCCCCCGGCAAGAGGCCGTTGACAAACACTTACTGCTTTTTTTTTTTTAATCAATAAACTTAATTTTTGAGCAGTTTTAGGTTTACAGAACAATTGAATGGCAAATACAGAGAGTTCCCATCACCCTTGCGGGTAATTTCCCTATGACGTATCAACATATTGCATTTGTTATAATTTAAGGGCAGCTATTGATAGCTTAATATGCACTAATATCCATAGTTTCCACGAGGGTTCACTCTTAGTGTGGCACACTCTAAGGGTTCAGGCAAATGTGTAATGAATGTATCCACCATTATAGCATCACACAGCATAGTTTCACTGCCCTGAAAATCCTTCATGCTCTGCCTAGTCACCCCTTCCCGACCTCCCCCGATTCCCTGAAACCCTGGCAATCATTGATCTTTTTTGCTGTCTGCATAGTTTTGCCTTTTCCAGAATGTCACGTAGTGATGATCATAGAGTATGTGGCCCTTTCTTTCACTTACATTTAATATTCCTCTAGGTCTCTTCAAACCTGGATAGCTCTTTTATTTTAAACACTGAGTATATTCCATTGATTAGATATACCACAGTTTGTTTATCCACCACCTATTGAAGGAATTTTGGTTGCTTCCAAGTTGTTTTTGTGAATATATTTTCATTGATTTCAGAAAGGAAGGGAGAGAGAGACAGAAACATCAATGATGAGAAAGCATCATTGATCGGCTGCCTCCTGCAGGCCCCCTACTGAGGATCGAGCCCCCAACCCGGGGAATGTGCCCCGCCTGGGAATTGAACCGTGACCTCCTGGTTCATAGGTCGACACTCAACCACTGAGCCACGCCATCTGGGCTGGTTGCTTCCAACTATGACACTATGAACATTCTGCTATAAACATCTATATGCATCTTTTGTGTGGACATAAGTTTTTAACTTATTGGGTAAATACCAAGGAGTGCAATTACTGGATCATATGGTAAGTTTTGTAAGCCATGTTGTCTCCCAAAGTGGCTGTCCCTGTTTTGCACGTTTGAGCATCACTCTTAGTAACAATCCTGTGGCCTGACCTGTTCTCTAGGTTTGCAAGGCGAGAGGACAGGCCACGATTCTCCTTTCCTGCCTGTACCAGGCTCCCTTGCTGAGCCAAACCCAGTTCCCCTGCTGAAAGGTAAAAATAAAGGATCTTCCCTCTCAGCCTGCAAACAAGGACCCATTAGACCCTTCAGTCCACAGGTGTGATGCTGCAGCCACTCTTGTCGTTTGGCACCCCCAGGACCTCCTCGAGCAGGGGCAGTGGGCCCACGCCTCTGGAGGGTCAGCCTGTACCTCTTGGTTCAAAGGTCTTGGCTTGGCACAGGCATGTGGCTGGAGAAAACAGGACTGTGTGGAGTGTGGCTCTCTGGGGCATGTTCATGAAGCCTGCGTGGAACCAGGGCCACAGGGGTCAAAACACCCAGCCCCTTACCACTCTCCATGCTTCATGAAGTGTTGACAAGTTAGGTAGCAGTTTCATCTGCATCGTCCAGGAATGCAGGTGATTAAAAGGTTCTGGAGATAATGGGACCATAAAGTTAAAGTTATTAACTTAACTTTAATAACTTTCCCTTTCTCTTTTTAAGAAGTCGTGAAAAAGTAGATATGACCCTTCACAATTACCTTAAAAACAAGTTTTTTA
>NW_005871606.1:424245-438687 GCF_000147115.1 Myotis lucifugus | reverse complement strand
CCTCCTGCTGGCCTGCTCATCTCCATCTTCCCTCTGCACTGGCTTGCTTGCCCCCAACTGCCCCCTTGCTGGCCTGCTCACTCCAAACTGCCCACCCCTGCTGTCCTTATCACCTCCAACTGACCCCCACTGATGGCCTGCTTGCCCCCAACTGGCCCCCCTGCTGGTCTGCTTACCCCCAACAACCTCGCCCCCCACCAGCCTGATCACCTACAACTGCCCTCCCCTCTTGGACTCTAACCACCTCTACCTCAGCCCCGCCACCATGGCTTTGTCAGAAGAACGTCCGGAAGGTCTCTTGGAAGGTCTCCCAGTCTAATTTGCATATTACCCTTTTATTAGTATAGATAGAGGCCTGGTGCACAGGTGGGGGCCAGCTGGTTTGCCCTGAAGGGTGTCCTGGATCAGGGTGGGGGTTCCCTTTGGGTGTGGGGTGGCCTTGGCAAGGGGCCTGTGGTGGTTTGCAGGCCGGCCACGCCCCCATGGGGTGAGGCTCCCTGCTGGGGGGGTGTGGCCAGCCTGGGTGAGTGGCTGAGGGCTGTTTTCAAGCTGGCCACACCCCCTTCAGGGTGGGGGTCTCTGATGGGGTTCCTGGCCAGCCTGGGTGAGGGGCTGATGGCTGTTTTCAGGCTGACCAAGCCCCCCAGTGGGGACCCTCACCCCATGAGGGTGTGACCAGCCTGGGTGAGGGGCTGAGGGCTGTTTTCAGGCTGGTCACACCCCCTTCAGGGTGGAGGTCCCCGCTGGGGTGCCAGGCCAGCCTGGGTGAGGGGCTGATGGCTGTTTGCAGGCTGACCACAGCCCTGGGCAACCCAGGCTCCCAGACCCTCCTTGAGCGGAGGCCACAGTGGCTGGAAACAGGTATCTGGGATTTATTTATCTTCTATAATTGAAACTTTGTAGCCTTGAGCGGAGCCCACAGCCAGCCAGGGAAGGGGGGAAGATTGGCTTCCTCCATCGTCAGGGGCAACCCAAGTCTCCGGTTTGCTCCAGCTCTGTGGCTGCCACCATCTTGGTTGGGTTTATTTGCTACTCGCTCCTGATTGGTTGGTGGGCATGGCTTGTGAGTGTAACAGAGGTACGGTCAATTTGCATGTTTCTCTTTTATTAGATAAGATATTTTTATTGATTTCAGAGAGGAAGGGAGAGGGAGAGAAAGATAGAAACATGAATGATGAGAGAGAATCACTGATTGGCTGCCTCCTGCATGCCCCCTACTAGGGATTGAGCCTGATACCTGGGCATGTGCTCTTGCCAGGAATCGAACCTGAGATCCTTCAGTCCGCAGGCCGACGCTCTATCCACTGAGCCAAACCAGCTAGGGCACAAGTACCTTCTGACTGCAGCCAAATGTTTTCAAAGGATGGAAATAGAGTGAGGTCCAGCATGAGCAATGTGACAAACCTTCCAGAGGGTGCTTAGAAAGACTGAAGTTTAAGAATCACTGCTCAACACAATACTGACTTTTACATTTTTTTCTTTTTCAACTTTACCTACAAAATTACACATCCTGGGTACGTTTCTTCTTCCTGTCATGTTATGTTTTCAGTGGTCTACTTAAAGTTTTTTAAGCTCTTTTTTTATTTTTTTTAAATTCTACTTTTTAAATAAATATACAATAAAATTTAGTTTTTGTGTGTGTATACACTTCTATGAATCTTAACACATGTATCTACTCATGTAACCAGCACTGCAGTCAGGACACAAAACACTTCCATCACCCCAGGAAATGCACCTCAGTTACACTCTGGTAGGGACCTCTTCCCCCACCCCAATCCCTGATGACCCGTTATTCATCAGGGAAGTTTTGAGAGTCTCAGACGTTATGTAAATGGAATCAGACAGTATGTGACCTTTGAAACGGATTCCTTTTACTCATCATCCCTTGAGACCCATCTATGTTTTTGCATGTCTTCATGGTCCATTCTTTTTATTACTGAGCAGAATTCCATTGTGCGGATAGAATGTCATTTGTTTGGCTTGTTCACCTGTTGGAGAGCATTTGGCTGTTTCCAGTTTTTGACAATTATGATAGAACTGCTGTAAACATCCATGTACAGGTTTTTGGATAAATATATGGGGTTTTTTGTTTTTTGTTTTTTTAATATGTTTTTATCTTTACAAAGGATATGTTTTATTGATTTTAGAGAGAGAGGAAGAGGGGAGAGTGAGAGAAACATCAATTGGTTGCTTCCCCTGCACACCTGACCAGGAATCAAACCTGCAACCTAGGTATGTGCCCTGACTGTGAATCGAACCCAGAACTTTTTGGTGTATGGGATGACTCTCCAACCAACTGAGGCATCTGGCCAGGGCAGTAAAGATACGTTTTTATGTATCTAGAGTAGCGGTTCTCAACCTGTGGGTCGCGACCCCTTTGGGGGTCAAACAATCCTTTCACAGGGGTCGCCTAAGACCATCGGAAAACACATATATAATTACATATTGTTTTTGTGATTAGTCACTATGCTTTAATTATGTTCAATTTGTAACAATGAAATTGGGGGTGACCACAACATGAGGAACTGTATTAAAGGGTCGCGGCATTAGGAAGGTTGAGAACCACTGGTCTAGAGTAATGACCTAGGACAGTGATGGTGAACCTATGACACGCGTGTCAGAGGTGACACGCGAACTCATTTTTTTGGTTGATTTTTCTTTGTTAAATTGCATTTAAATATATAAAATAAATATCAAAAAATATAAATCTTTGTTTTACTATGGTTGCAAAGATCAAAAAATTTCTATATGTGACACGGCATCAGAGTTAAGTTAGGGTTTTTCAAAATGCTGACACGCCGAGCTCAAAAGGTTTGCCATCACTGGTCTAGGAGAAGGGTAACTGAATCAGCTAGTAGGTGCATCTTTAAATTGATGAGAAACTGCCATCTGCTTGCAGAAGGGCTGTGCCATTGCAGTCCCCACCACCAGTGGGGAACATGCTGGCTGCTTCATATTTTCACCAATAGTTAGGATTGTCAGTATTTTTTAAATTTCAATCATGCTAATAAGTGTATAGAAAGAAGTATCCATCATGGTTTAAGTTGAAATTCCCTAACACTAATGAAGTTGAACATCTTACTATTTGCTTCTTTGCCATGCATGTAACTGCTTTGATGAAGTGTCTGTTCAAGTCTTTTGCTTGTTTTAGAAGTTGAATTGTTTGTTCTCTTAATGTTGAGTTGGTTGGAGAGGTGATCTATAAACATTTTCTCCCAGTCTATAGTTTGTCTTTTTATTATTTGAACAGTATCTTTCCCAGAACAAGGTATTTATTCTGATAAAGCCCAATTTATCAATGTCTTTCCTGTGATGGGTAATGAAGATTTTCTCTTATTTTTCTTCTAAGTTTTATAATTTTATTTTAAAATCTATGATTTAGTTTGAGTTAATTTTAGTACAAGATATGAGTTAGATCAGGGCTTATCTTCTTGCATATGAATTCACATGGTGGCCTGTAGTTTTCTTTCTTCTACTCCCTTTGGTTTCAGTATTAGGATAAATGAGTTGGGAAGTGTGCCCTCCACTTCCATTTTCTGTAAAAAATGCATAGAATTGCCATCATTTAATCATTAAGCATTGGTAGAATTTTTAAGTGAAACCACCTGAATCTGCAGATGTCCTTTAAAAGTTTTAAAATATGAATTCCAGATCTTGAAGGGCACAGCTGCTGTGAATAAGAGATCAGCCTCACCACCACCCAGACTGGCTTCAGACGCAACCCAGGACCCTACAGTCACTCCAGCCAAAGACCTGCTACCACAGCTGCAGACTAACAGACACTGGGACTCCAGCCTTCCTGCAAGTCCCGGGGCATGTTCCCCTCCAGCCAACCCACCACAGAGGCACAGGCCCCACATGTCCCAGTGCCTGAGCTCTCCCAAGACTCTGAGGGTGCGTTACACTCCCACCAACCCGCCACCACAGTACAGGTCCCACGCAACTCGGTGCCTGGACTCTTGATAGCAAAACTGGGGAGACAAAGAACAACCCCCAAAGGAAAGAAAAGGAGGAATCTCCAGAAAAGGAACTAAATGAAACAGAGGGATGAAATATGTCAGAAAAAGGAATTCAGTGTAATGTCATAAAGTTCATAAACTGAGAAAATCAACAACTTATGTAAGAATCAAGAGGAAATCTAGAATGATATAGCCACAATAAAAAGCACGATGGAAGGTTTCAACAGTAGATTAAAAGAAGCAGAGAACCGAATTAGTGAGTTATGTGAGAAGGAACAAGTCATCTTTCTGTCAAAAAGCAGCTCAGACAGCTGCCATTTTGGACTGTGTAACTTGGCAGCCGTCATGGGGGGCCGCCATCTTGAAATGGCAAAGGTCAACACTTCCCTTTGAATTAGCCAATCGCAAAAGAATGTGTGCCTGAGCTCCAATCAAGACTGAGGGACAGGTCACATGCATCAGGGATCATAAAGCCGAGCAGACCGCCTGCTCGGTGTGCACGTGCTTCCAGACCATGTGTGCGCACCCTTCTATGTAGAAGTAAAGATATTGTCTTGATGCCTAGCTCCTGAGTATGTTTTGTGTTCTACCAGGACCCCTGAATTTGGGGGCTCGCCTTATTTCTAACAATTTGGCGGCTCATACAGGATACCATTTGTTATCACAGGGAAATTGGACCCCTCTCCTGAGGAGGTGCACCCTGCTGCCAAGTTGCGGCAGTCTCAGTAAGGAGGGACAGCCATTACCCATGGGCTGACTATGAGCTTGGGATCAAGAGTCAGCCAGAAATGCAGGAAGGGCCCAAGCAAGACCCACGACAATCAGGTGACCTCATGCATGAGCCAAGGTGGGAAATGGACTGAGTACTACTTTAGTGATTGGGTATCCTCGGAGGTCAGGCATATGCGACTGGGATGTGTCTTGAACATAAAGCGAGTGCGGAGTTCTGATCTTTGGTTCCATTCTCCTGTAAGGGAAGTGGCCAGAGAGGGATGAAGCAGATCTCGGGGAGTATGAGAAACCTCCAAATTGAGGGGTTGAGTACATAGTAACAAGGGACCTACCGAGAATGGAAAACAGAAATTCTAGGCCTAGGGAATACATTCCCCCAAAATAGTCCATTGGGAGAATGATGAGATTCTGGGGAGAGGCAGTGCCCTGAACTGGGGACAGAGACATTAAAATGTGCTCTTGGTGTAAACTTTTAGTGTTGCGTCCACCTGTATGAGAGTGTTTGTTGATGTTTTATGTCTCTTTGTTTTTTGTTTAATTTGTTTAAAGATGGGGCAAGTCCCGCTTTGGGGAAGCCCAGTTTTGTGTGGTGAGGCTGGACACGTGACAGAGATTGCAGGAACATCCCAGCAGCTGCCAAGAATCCTGATCCTTGGGGATTCATCCTGCTCTCCCTGGCAGACAGACTAGGAAGAGGAGAGAAATTCTGAGGGGCTCCTTTGATCCCCATATACACACAGATCCCATTGGAGTTCCAGGAGGAGTGCCAAGGAGTTTAAGGCTAGAACTCAGATTGCTGCTCGGTTTGCATCTGTCCTGTGCTGGTCGCCCACCATAAACAAGAATGGGGGGGGGGGGGTTAATTACATTTTCTAGAACCAGCAAAGGCTTGTTAACTATACTCGAGATGCAGTTAAAGGTATAGCTGAACAGCTAGATGCCAGCAGCAGGATGACCTGGGAGAACAGGTTGGCCTTGGATACAATTCTGGCAGAGAAAGGAGGAACATGTGTCATGTTGGGGCCAGTGCTGTACACTCATAACTGACAACACAGCAGACAGACCATCACTGACGCCCTAAGGCATCAGCAGCTTTAGTGACGAGTGAGCTGGACCCTGGGATCGAGGGATCTTTCTATGATGCAATAGAGCAATGGTGTCCACATTCACCTCTTTAATTAGAAGTTACAGCAATGGGATGTTACATCATCCCATGTATGGGGGGAGGGGGCATTATCCAAGGGTTAAATGAAACTGCATTGACCAAACAGCAAATTAGTCTTCTCTTAGACACTGTAGAAAATGAAAGTCAATGAATGTCAACTGAGTTTGAAGAAAATAGTTTAAATAAAGAAAAGGGGGGAATTGTGAGAAGAAGCAAGTCATCTTTTCTGTCAAAAAGCAGTTTAGGAGAACCAAGATGGCAGCATAGGTAGATACTTATACTTGCTGCCTCTCAAAACCACATCAAAATGACAACTAAGAGGCAGAACAATGACCACCCAGAACTGCGGAAAGGCTGGCTGAGTGTAAGTTCCACAACTAGAGAGGTGAAGAAAGCACATTGAGACTGGTAAGAATTGTGGAGGCACGGAAAGTGCTGGCACCTGGATGTGCTGCTCTTTTAATTGGGAGGGAGATAGAAGCTCCTGCTGGCTCTGAACTCCAGTTCCAGGCGAGACTCGGGGACCCAAACACATACGGGAAGAAACTGGACTGTCTGGCATCGGGACAGGAACGTGAGGGCAACTTTCTCTCAGAGGTGCTCACAGCGATCATTGTTCCTGCATAGGGGAGCAGGATGCAGAGACCCAGGGACCTCTCCAGTGCAGGGCTGACTGGCAACCATTGCTGTTTGCTCTGCCCTGGTGATTCCCAGAGATCCCGCCCCACCCAATTTACAACCACACCCATGCTGTGTGCATTGGCTTTTGCATATGAATGGCCTGTCCTCTCTCCACCTAAAACCTGTCAAACTGCAGCTGGGTCAGAGAGCCCCAGAGCTTCCAAAAGAAGGCCCAAGGCTGGCAGCAGCAGCCTGCCTTGCTTCACAGCTGGGTCTCGTCTAGGCACTTCCAAACCCCATACAAAGAGGAGGAATCTGCAGATGTCTCTGTAGCTCCTGCTGGGCAGCCTCAGACAGTGGCTGACCTTGCACCTCCTTGGAGAACCAAGAGCCAGTGTACCCAGTGGTCAGAGTGAGACCATACCAGATTACAACTCTTCACATCCAGAAGTGACACACTCAAGGGGCAGACTCAGTGAGCACCAAAGCCCCACTGAAGCAAGTCCTGCCCCATAAGGGTGTCTCCTGCACAACAGATCTTCCAGTGTAGACACAGCTGGTCATCACAGCAAATAGGCCTGAAAGTCAATTCCTCCCAGTGATACCAACAGCAATCAAGGGTAAACTACAACAAGACTGTGCAAACAACCCACAAAGGGGTGCACCAAGAGGGCCCACCTCAGGTGACTGGGGATGCTGAGCCACTGGGCCCTATAGGAAACCTACCACACAAGGCCACTCTATCAACTCAAGGAGACTTAACAGCTACCTAGTACATAGAAACAAACACAGGGAGGCAGCCAAAATGTGGACACAAAGAAACAAGTCACAAATGAAAGAAATGGATGAAAGCAAATGGATATAGAGTTCAAAACCACAGTTATAAGGTTACTCAAGAATCTTCTAGAAACCTCCAAGAAATTTAGTGAGACGCTCAAGGATATGAAAAAGGACCAATCAGAAATTAAGCATACACTGACTGAAATAAAGAATAATATACAGAGATTCAACAGCAGACTAGAGGATCCCAAGAATCAAGGCAAAGATTTGAAATACGAAGAAGCAAAAAACACCCAACTGGAAAAGCAAAATGAAAAAAGAATCCAAAAATACGAAGATAGTGGAAGGAGCCTCTGGGACAGCTTCAAGCGTACCAACATCTGAATTATAGGGGTGCCAGAAGAAGAAAGAGAGCAAGATATTGAAAACCTATTTGAAGAAATAATGATAGAAAACTTCCCTACCTGGTGAAAGTCCAGGAAGCACAGAGAACCCCAAACAAGAGGAATCCAAAAAGGACCACACCAAGACACATCATAATTAAAATGCCAAGGGCAAAAGACAAAGAGAGAATCTTAAAAGCAGCAAGAGAAAAATAGTTAGTTACCTACAAGGGAATGCCCATATGACTGTCAGCTGATTTCTCAACAGAAACTATGCAGGCCAGAAGGGAGTGGCAAGAAATATACAAAGTGATGAATAGCAGGAACTTACAACCAAGATTACTCTACCCAGCAAAGCTATCATTCAGAATTGAAGGTCAGATAAAGAGCTTCACTGATAAGAAAAAGCTAAAGGAGTTCATCACCACCAAACCAGTATTATATGAAATGCTGAAGGGTATTTTCTAAGAAGAGGAAGAAGAAGAAAAAGGTAAAGATAAAAAATTATGAACAACAAAGTGACAACAAATACATATCAATCAACAAGTGAACCTAAAAATAAAATGAATAAAAAAAACTGATGAACAGAACAGACTGGTGAATGTAATAGAATCAAAGAGCAGACTGACAATTCTCGGGGGGGAAGGGGTTGTGGGGGGTGCAGGAAAAGATTGGACAAAGAGCTTGCACCTATGGACGAGGTCATTGGGGGTGGGAGCGTGGGAGGAAGGCCTGGAATGGGGTGGGAACCGGATTGAGGGGAGCTATGGGGGGAAAAAAAGAGAAACATCTGTAATAATCTGAACAATCCCATCTAATACTAGACAAACATGGTAATTAACCATACCTCCGCTACACTTCCCATTGGCTAATCAGGGTGATATGCAAATTAACTGCCAACCAAGATGGCGGCCAGCAGCCAGGCAGCTGAAGCAAACATGAGGGAAACTGAGATGGTTAAACAGCATATTGGAGCTACCTAGTAAATCCCATATTCCCTAAACCAAGGACACTTAAGAGGAAATGATTTGCATTTTACATCCCTAACCAGAGGGCAAATAGCTTATATCAATGTACTCAGGGAGACAGATAGCAGAAATCCAATTAGTGTCATTTGCTGGCCACACCCAAGGACAAACGAAGTTAAACTTTTTCTTGACCTAGAATTGCCATTAGGCCCTGGAATGCCTCAAGATCTTCCTACAATGGAGACTAGGGACCAATTTCTTAAAAACTATGTACTGGGTATCTCTTCTACTTTAATGTCTCTCACGTTAGAAGGCCTCCTGGCTCAAAGCCCTCCTCCGAGTTTCCAGTTCATCGCACCGACCAGGAGACTATGTTCATTCTAATCAAGACCTGAAAGGGAAATAAGTTTTAACTCTTCTGGAAAGGACCCTACTTTGTCTTGCTTACCACTGAGGCTGCTGTTTGGACTGCAGAATGAGGTTGGACCCATTACACACGGGTTAAGGGCG
Organism: Myotis lucifugus; assembly: GCF_000147115.1. Classification (NCBI taxonomy): domain Eukaryota; kingdom Metazoa; phylum Chordata; class Mammalia; order Chiroptera; family Vespertilionidae; genus Myotis; species Myotis lucifugus. Next base: position 429,569 of record NW_005871606.1, on the reverse strand, counting down.
GACTACCAGCTTCTCTGGGTGGAGACATCTCAATTTGAACAGCCATACCAGGTCATAGCCCCTTGAAATTAACACTAAAAACTGTGAGCTCTCTTAATAACCATTGTGTACTGGGTTCTATTTGCCTTAGGGCTCTGGAAAATTGCAGGGGCTTACAATGTGGGCTGGAGAAGTGTGTACAATCGAGATCATGCTTACCCAGTTAAGTTGCTGGTTATAGATAACTCGAATGACTTGAATATTTCAACCTTTAGGCCAAAAGATTGGCTAGGAATAGATTTAGGAATAGATGTCACAGGACAAGATCTTTTAGGCCACTGCCACCACCATGCAAATAGAAGTAGGATACAAGGGAATGAATGCCTGGGTGGAATGGATTAAATATTCTGTATGCTCACTAAATAAAAGCGACTGTTACGCTTGAATGGCAGGAAAACTAGAGGTCCAAATGGTCCCATTGCCATTCTGATGGACCTCAGACAGTAGCAAGATGGAATGTGTGCTTGCCCTGTATCAGGAGGAAACCGCCTGGGGAAATGCTTCCTGTAAGACTCTCTCCCTGCTGTTCCCATCAACAGAGGTAAAGAGCAGGGATTCCCCAAAACAATCCAGCCCCCATCTTCCAACGTAAACTTACCTCCTGCCTCTCAAGGAGTGGGGGGAACAGTACTCAGAGTTTATGGGAAATTTGTCTGGATGCATAAATGGCTGAGTATCCTCAGAAACCAGTCGTGCTGCACTGTCAATGCCCTGTGCTGATGTCTGGTGGTATTGTGGGGGACCATTACTTGCAGCCTTGCCCAGCAGTTAGAGCGGAACTTGCTCTCTGATACAGTTGGCTATCCCTTTCACTTTGGCATATCATAAACCTATTTCAACAGACAGACAGACTAGGAAGAAGAGAGAGTTCAGGGGGCTCCCATATTTACATAGATTCCACTGGAATTCTGTAACTGGACAATCAATGGGTCCGTGCTGCCTATCACTACTTGAGCCAATTAAGCAGAGACAAGGTTGAATAATATATGAGTGTTTATTCCAATACTGCTGGCACTATAGGAGAGTAGCAGGTCATCCACAAAAATCTGCTCTCCAGCCCCTCATAAGCCAGCTTCTTATATAGGGTAAGACAAAGATTACATGGGGAAGTAGGGATTACAGGCATGGGGAAGTAGAAGGCTGGGATAGGACTCCATTGTTTGAGCAACAAGGTTGTTAATATTTCCATGATAATAGGCAGTTCTTGAATGAGAGTGGTTTCAAGGTTGATTCCCAGGTCCCGGGGATGCACAACGCCCAGCCAGGTCACAATGTCCTTTCTTTAATCAACACAAACAATCATGGTTAACAGAGCAAGATTAATATTTCCCATAACCATAGCTAGTCCCCAAATTCTATTTTTTGCCCCTAACACTTCCCCACTGCTATTTCTATCATCTCATATCTATGAGATTAGTTTTAGATGAGAAGTCTCCTGCTGGACTGCATCTCCTTCTACCTTGAAAGCAGTTCCCAGGGATGGAATACACCAAGAGCAGGATCTTGGATGTTTTCTATCAACTGAGAATTGTACATTCCTTTAAATTCTTCACATCTTGGTTATGCCACAAACAGCAAACAATCTATTGCTGTCCAATTCTCTAGAACTGTCTCCCTGATCTGGCTCAGCTCTTGATTTATCCCCTGTATAGCCCTGTAAATAGTATTCAGGGCTTTTACCATGCTACAAGCCAGCCTGGTCACTTCTACATTAAGGGAGCCTACCAGTACTAGCATAACAAAAATGATTAAAGCAGTATATTCAGCAGGGCTCCACAGGTAGAGATCATCATTGCAGTCCAGTGCCACAGCCTTGAGAAAGTCTCTTTTGATTCAGACCCTGTGATGTTTGAGGCATAAAGACAGTCAGTCATCCTAAGGAACAGCCTCACACACACATGCACACCCTGCTCTCCCCTCCCCCCGGTGCTGTTAGCAGGGATAAATAGTTATCCCACATATCAGAAACCAACCAGCTAGCAGCTTAGCATGTCCATTACTATAAGGGAAGGTGAAATTATCTGAACAATTCATATCACAGTTATTAGATACTGAAAGACAATAACTAAAGCACTCAGTAACAGTCAGACATTTACCACAGGGAACTACTACAGTAACCTTTAAGGGAAACATCCCTGCATCCTTTTCCCAGACAGTGGGTCCCAACATATAAAGGTCCCTATATATGACTTCCCAAAATGAATGGAATAATTCTATATATTATCAATAGGTGTCCCAACTCCTACTCAGCTGTGCTGAGCCAGCTCAGCCAAGGGTTCCACAAACCTGAGTGAGGGTGGTGAAGGATGAAGAAAAGACAGACAAAGGGAATAAGCTGGGTCTAGGTGGATCTTTCTGTGCCTGTCTGAGGCCACAGAGAGAGATCCAGAGGCAAGCTGAGCCTTTATTTTATAGCCAGAGGTAAACAAGGTAGTGGTCTCCATAGTTACAATGTTCTTGTGAGTTTCACTTGTTTTGGCAGCATTTGCTGCATCTCCCTCAGCCCACTAGCTGCCCAGATAAGATCTAGGGAGCATCATAAGGTCAAGCCTAATTATGCTAAGATGACTGTGCCCTCTAAGCTGGGACTTGTTTGTGGCTTTGCCAACAGGTCAGTCCGAGGCTTAGCCCTATAGCCGCACCCTACATCTCGCCCTTTTTTATTTTTAAGCTATATAATGAAAGTAAAACTTAAGCATCAAGAACAAAACTCTGGCTATTAAAACAATAACAAAACAATGCCAATGCAAAACCCAAACTACAGACATGTTAACATTTTAAAACTTAAACATAAAGCTCTGTCTATTAACAAAACAATGCCAATGTGTTAACATTTTTAAAACTAGTAAGAATAACAAAACAATTCCAATGCAAACAGCAATAAGTGAGTTTCTGCTAAATGAAAGTTTCTTTTGCTGATTTACTCAGAGTCCTCAGACTTGGCTGCACAAGACTTTGCAGAAGACTGGCAGCTAACCAATGCTAGCATAGCCAGAAACATGATTGAGGGAGTAGCTCCCACATCTTGTTTTCCTACCATCTGCTGGGCCTCAGTTGTTAACTTCTTCAGCTGACCCCATGTTGGCACCTCGGCCCCTTGCATAGCCTTCCTTTTCTTCTATTTTCCCACTTGGTTGTCATCAGGGCAGCTCTCAGTCTTTTGAATGATGGGACAAGGAGCTTCTCTGGGTCCATTGTCGTGACACACGTAATGCTCTGGTACCCAAATTGGCTGCACTGCTCCTTCTGGCAAGATACAAAACACAACCTCTTCCCCACATCATTACTGAATCTGGTAAAACTCTTGTCTGATTTGTGTAACCTTCCACCAGGCTAAGTCTTCAGGAGGCCCAATGCCTTTCGGCTGCTGTACAACAATCTGCATTGTAATTCAAAAAATTTAACATGTAACAGTCTTCAATTTAACACACAACATCCTTCTCCCCCCTTTTTTGTTGTTTTTACAGTTGCATTTTAAGAGTAGGATTGGCTTTTTCCGCTATTGCTTGAGCCCTCATCTATCACCCCAGGAAGAACTTGCCAATCCTGTGCTTCCCAGGGTGGCATGATAAAGGTTTACTGAGCTGGCTGGAAAGGCTGCAGTGGGGTTAAGGATAAGTCCTCTATATTTACCTTTTCTTCCTCAGGAAACCATGGGCAGGTTTTACTTACAAAATCCAACAAATCGAGAGCTGTTGATATCTCACAGAACAGCCCCGTGCTTGGAGTATAGCCTTAAGCATGGATACGTATATATCAGCAGTTCTCAACCTGTGGGTCGTGACCCCTTTGGGGGTCGAACAACCCTTTCACAGGGGTCGCCTAAATACATCCTGCATATCAGATATTTACATTACTATTCATAACAGTAGCAAAATTATAGTTATGAAGTAGCAACGAAAATAATCTTATGGTTGGGGGTCACCACAACATGAGGAACTGTACTGAAGGGTCGCAGCATTAGGAAGGTTGAGAACCACTGGTATATACAATCCTGAATTTCCCATGTTTTACACCTAGTCATATCACTAAATTTCGCTCCTTACCTTCCTTTTTGTTTTGTGCACATGCTTCACTGGAGCATCCTTTCACCTGACAACTGAAGTTCCCCCGAACTCAGGCCCCCATTGGGCACCACATGGGCCACGCCAGCTAAGCCAAGGGTTTGAAAGCCTGAGTGAGGGCAGCAAAAGGATGAAGAAATGACAGACAAAGAGAATAAGCTGGGTCTAGGATCTTCCTGTGCCTGGCTGAGGCCACAGAGAGAGATCTAGAGGCAAGCTGAGCCTTTATTTTATAGCCAGAGGTAAACAAGGTAGTGGTTACCATAGTTACAATGTTCTTGTGAGTTTCACTTGTTTTGACAGCACTTGCTGCATCTCCCTCAGGCCATTAGCTGCTCAGATAAGATCTAGGGAGCATCATAAGGTCAAGCCTAATTATGCTAAGAGGACTGTGCTCTCTAAGCTGGGACTTGTTTGTGGCTTTGTCAACAGGTCAGTCCGAGGCTTAACCCTATAGCTGCACCCTACACTCAGCAAAATGTAAAGGTCCATTCTGCATAGGTTCCTCCACTACCAGCTTCAGAGCAGTTGGAGTTATGAGAAGTACACCTCAGGATCTTGTCCATTTCTCCTCTGGTTGGCCTATCGTCCTTGCTCTGCTCACGTCTGTCTAACTGCCTATCACATCCCCCTCAAGGATCTTGGCTCTGAATTCTTTCAGAGAAGGGGGGTGCAGGGTCTCTTCTGTAACTGCTTCATGCTGAGGAGGGACAAAGTTTTTCCTTCAGAGCCAAGAGACCCTTGCTCTCTGTCAGAGGGCCAATGAGGCCTGGTCACGGAAGTAGGTGGCAATGGTGTCTAGAGGTGGTATTCCCTGAGTGCTGAGTAGGGCTTGTAACCTGGTGGAGAAAAAGTGTGTTATAAAATGTAGTATTACTGGGCAAAATTTAGAACAGCAAAAATTAAGAAAAATGGTCTGGTGGAAGGAAAAAATATTTCAGTTATAATAATTTCCTATTGAAACAATTTTTCTCCCTAAAATCACCCTCATTTTTATTAAAGAGCCAACTTAAGACTAATTTATTTAATATTAAGTCTAGTTACTATTTGTTCTGATTGTTTGCATGAACACAATAAGAATAACAGTTGATCACATAGACTATTTTAAAAAGATATGCTTTGGAATTTCATGATCAAGTTTTAATTAGCCATGCAGGGGAAAGAAGCTGAGCCAGCTAGCTGCCATCAGATTTGCCTGCAATAACTGTAGATATGGGTGAA
>NW_005871606.1:415794-417004 GCF_000147115.1 Myotis lucifugus | reverse complement strand
TGTATTCGCCCGCATTGATCTCTTAAGTGGACGCACGAGGATCAAGGGCGGGAGGAGTCGGGGGACGCCTTGGCCCTCCATCTGAAGGGGTGTAGCTTTGCTTCCGCGGAGTCGGAAGGTCTGTAGAAGCCCCTTAATCTGAGACAGGCGGGTGGCTCCCGCTGGTTGGCGCGCAGCCATCGTTTTCGGTTTTTGCTTCCATGGAGTTGGAAGATTATTTTGGTTTCGCTTCCATGGAGTTGGAATACTGTATTTTAGGGCCCCTTAGTTGTCTGTGTTTGTGTTTTTTCAGTTTTATTTTGTGGATTTACTGGATAGACATTATGGGACAGACTCAAACTACTCCTTTAAGCATTATGGTCGATCATTTTAAAGAGGTAGAGGGAAGGGCCAGCAACCTCAGTGCAGAGGTTCGGAAGGACCAGTGGCGGACTTTTTGTTCCAGGGATTGGCCGACTTTTAATGTCGGGTGGCCGCCAGAGGGGACTTTCAATCTCCCCACCATCCGCCGGGTTAGGGACGTCGTCTCCCAGCCCAAAGAGGGACATCCTGGTCAACTCTCTTACATTGTTACTTGGCAGGACCTCGTGGAAAATCCACCATCTTGGCTTAGGCCCTTCCTACCTCCACACCCTCCGGAGCCAGAACCCATTCTTGCCTTGCAGGAAGCGGAGAAGAGGAAGGAGAAAAAAACCACCCTGCCGTCAGCTCCAGCTCCCCCCCTACCCGGTTTTGCAGGGGGGAACTGGAGAAGAGTTAATTTTTCCTCCCCCGTATCATTTCCACAGGATGCCAGAGAGATTTGATCCTGCCCTGTCGCGGGAAGCTGACGCAGTTCCGGGAGTGCCTGGGGGCGGGGTTCCGGGAGTGGCTGCGGTTCCGGTTCCGGTAGGAGGCCCGCCTCTCACCCGGGAAAGAGCTCAGTGGGAACTGTCTGTCGCAGCACCCAACTCCACTATCAAGACCCTGCCCTTACGGGCCGCTGGACCCCCGGATGCGGATGGCAACCCAGCCCCCATTTTCTATTGGCCTTTCGCAACTAGCGACTTGTATAACTGGAAAGGCACAGAACCCTAAGTTCTCCGAAAAGCCGGGGAGACTTATTGACTTGCTAGATTCTGTTCTTTTTCACCCATCAGCCCACATGGGACGACTGTCAGCAGCTTTTACAGATTCTGTTTCCAACGGAAGAGAGAGAAAGGATCCTCAA
>NW_005871606.1:414109-415694 GCF_000147115.1 Myotis lucifugus | reverse complement strand
CCAGAAGCCCCTGAGAATAAGGCAGCTGTAATCATGAGTTTTATAAACCAGTCAGCCATGGACATTAGAAAAAAACTGCAGAGAATAGATAGATTAGGAGAAAAGAGTTTACAGGATTTACTGGCAGTGGCAGAGAAGGTGTTCAGTAACTGAGAGTCCCCTGAGGATAGGCAAGCCCGCGCCATGGTGGCTGCCAGTGACAAGCAGACCCGAAACCTGGCCAAGATTCTGCTAGCCACCACCACGGAGTCCCCTGAGGAGCGGACCCGCCGCCTTCGCCAGCTTGCTGATGGCCAAAAAAGAGGTAAGGGAACTGCCCGGGGTGGGAGAAAGAAGCTGCAACGGAACCAGTGTGCTTACTGCAAAGAGATAGGGCACTGGGTCCGAGAATGCCCAAAGAAGGCCGGTAAAAGGGAAAACAAGACGGACCGGGTGGAGGTCTTGGAGCTGGAAGGACTGAGTGATTAGGGGAGTCGGGGTTCAGACTCCCTCCCCGAGCCCAGGGTAACTCTTAGAGTGGAGGGGACCCCTGTTGACTTTCTTGTCGACGCTGGAGCACAACATTTGGTTCTCCGCACACTTCAGGGGAAGCTAGCTAATAAAAAGTCCTGCGTGCAAGGGGCAACTGGCATGAGCCAGTATTCATGGACTACCCGAAGAACAGTAGATCTAGGAACGGGCCGGGTATCCCATTCCTTCATGGTAATACTGGAGTGCCCCTACCCCCTTTTAGGACGGGACTTGCTAACCAAGATTGGAGCCCAAATAACCTTCAGACAAGGGGGGCCTCAGGTTACCGATGGCAAAGTCCACCCCATCCAGGTTCTGACTCTGAGACTGGAGGATGAATATCGCTTACACCAGGGGGCACCCCCAGTAGAGAACAATATGGACAGGTGGCTGCAAGAATTCCCCACAGCCTGGGCAGAGACGGGGGGAGTAGGACTGGCTGCCCACAGGGCCCCAATCCTGGTAGAGCTAAAACCAGGAGAAGGCCCGATAAGAGTAAAACAGTACCCTATGTCCCAGGAGGCTCGGAAGGGAATCCAGCCTCACATCCGGAGACTGCGAAGCCTAGGGGTACTGGTTCCATGCCAATCTGCCTGAAACACCCCCCTCCTGCCGGTCAGAAAGCCCCACACGAATGACTATCGACCAGTCCAGGACCTCCGGGAAGTAAATAAAAGAGTCCTGGATATACACCCAACCGTTCCTAACCCATACACTCTCCTAAGCTCTCTGGCACCCTCTAGAGTCTGGTATACTGTATTAGACTTGAAGGATGCCTTTTTCAGCCTGCCGCTAGCGCCTCAAAGCCAACCCCTGTTTGCCTTCGAGTGGCACAACCCAGAGGAAGGCTACAGTGGACAATTAACCTGGACGCGATTGCCCCAAGGATTCAAGAATTCACCCACCATCTTTGACGAGGCGCTGCATGAAGACCTTGGTGAGTACAGGAGAGAGCACCCCAATCTCACCCTCCTTCAGTACGTAGATGACATCCTGATTGCTGCCGATACCGCCAAAGATTGTGAGCAAGGGACCAAAGATCTGCTGACACCCTAGGGACCTTAGGGTACCAGGC
>NW_005871606.1:410366-412307 GCF_000147115.1 Myotis lucifugus | reverse complement strand
GACGTCACTCATCCTAGATCTCAATTGAGGTGCAACCCCCGCGACATTTTAGCTCGTAATAGTATTTTTTTTAATTTCTCTTAGCATTCGTAGATTCTATACTCCGGGTTGATACGAAAGACATACCCATACCAAGCAATAAACAGCTCAGACGGTGGCCAAGAAGCGCTTGGAAGACATCTTACCCAGGTATGGTTTTCCTGCTATGATAGGATCCAACAACGAGCCAGCTTTTATTTCACAGGTAACACAGGTAGTAACCAGGGCTATTGGGGCAAATTGGAAACTGCATTGTGCTTATAGACCCCAGAGTTCAGGTCAGGTAGAAAGAATGAATAGAACTCTAAAAGAGACCCTTACCAAATTAACCATGGAGACTGGCGGGGACTGGGTGGCTCTCCTACCGTATGCCCTTTACCGGGTAAGGAACTCCCCTTACACCCTGAGCTTTACTCCCTATGAAATCATGTTTGGCAGGCCACCCCCTATCATTCCTAACCTTAAAGCTGACTTTCTCGCTGAATTTGAAAATCAAGAACTATCTCTTTCCTTAAGAGGGCTCCAGAGGGCACACGAGGACATTTGGCCACGCCTCCGTGCCATCTATGAGACCAGCCCAACCCCAACTCCTCATCGACACAGACCAGGAGATTGGGTCTACGTCAGAAGGCATCATCAAGAAACTCTTGAGCCACGTTGCAAGGGTCCCTACACTGTGGTGCTAACGACCCCCACTGCTCTCAAGGTAGACGGCGTCGCGACCTGGATCCATCACACTCACGTCCGGTCAGCGGACCCATCCATGGTCCAAAAAGACTTCATCACCAAATGGAGCGTCGATCGAGATCAACGCAACCCGCTCAAGCTCAAGCTATGGCGTGCTCCACCTGCCTGATGCTGGTAACATGACTCGCGATCACTCCTGTCGCCAGGAGCCCCCACAATAGACTTAGATGATGCCTGCATCTTCATGGACATGGCTCCAAAGAGACAGGGACAATTTATAGGAAGATCAGGAATAGACTTTAGTATCACATGTTTAGTAGCGCAAGATTTGGCTGCCTGAAGCGGCCATAATGCCAATATTATGTTTCATTGTATTGATATGTTATATTGACCTTTAATTCTCTTGCAGGTTTGAATGTATATTGGTTATCCTGAAAGAGAACTGTGTGGGGTGACCCCCAAAAGTAAAGGGTGCCTAGCTGCCAAGAGGGCAGGTGCCCAACTGAGCAGGGAACGGTTCCCATCAGGTTTTGGTCACTGTTGAGAGACAGTTGACAGTTGGCAGCCTGTGTACTGCTTGCAGGCCTGCGTGACCATGCCCATGTCAAGGGTAGTAAAGCTGGGAAAGGCCTGGTTAGAATAAAAATCTAAGGCATGGTTATGCATAAAAAGAAAGTTTCATACCAACAGTTGCTGTTTTGTTTTAAATTCATGAAAAGGAATTAGCAAAGAAAGTCAGAAAATCTTAGAATAAATCAATATGTTTTTCTCCTTATATAATTCCTCCGAAATCTGGCAATGCTAAATAAATCATGGCAATACATCTCTTTGCATAAATTCAATAAGACCAGTTTCTAATAGTGGTTTTATTAACGGAAAACTTTGACTGGAGTATCATGTTTTAAAAATTCAACCATGAAATTCCAGCAAAGGTAGTCAGTTACCGTTCTTGTATTTATGCAAACATCAGGACAGTAGATAAATTAATCTCGATTTGGCTTTTTAATGGCCATGGAGGAATTTTAAGAAGAAAAGTCCTATTTCAATAGAAGTTGTTAAAGCTAAAATAGTTTCTTTCCCCTCCACCAGACCATTTGTTAAGATATGCCCAGTATGGGCCTCTAGCAACGGTGGAATAGAAATGCAGTCCGACTCATGATTGAGCCGGAAGTTCCAACGCAAAGGGGGAATGAAAGGGCAAGGGCTATGCCCTCC
>NW_005871606.1:335684-409735 GCF_000147115.1 Myotis lucifugus | reverse complement strand
GGCGCGTTGGTTCTGTAGGGCTACTTGGGCTACTGATGTCACTTGCTGCTGTAGGGAGGCTAAAAGAGGCAGTAGTAGACTTCAGGGCTAACTGGAGCTTGTCATTAAAGTACTGAGCAGTGACCAGACTGTTCCAGAGGGCCCCCCCCCCCGTGAGGCCTACTGAGGCAGTGATACTCACCCCTAACATGACAGGGAGGAAGGCAGCCCAGTGCGTCTGGGGGCGGGATGGAGGGAGCAGCCAGGCGAGCTCCGACTCTCCATACAAGGTTAGTTGGGGAACTACTGTGACCACGAAGCAAGGCCCGGGGTCAGAGGAGTTCATGCAGTTGCTTAAGGTGCCGTTGCACCAAAAGAAGGTACCTGGGCTGGCCTTGGTGAGACTGGATAGGGTGTGGTTTCAGGTACAGTTCTAAATGACTTGTCCCCCAGTTACCAGATTACTGGTCTGGTAGCATATCCGTGGGGGCAGGGTGGGCTCTGGAGTTTCGGGTTCCCAAAGGGGAATGCCAGCCACGGGAGGCTGACATTCACCTTTCCCTTGGGTTCTTGGAGAAGTCATGAGTGGGATGGCAGCCAGCAAAGACCTGTCTGGGTTTCGCTGCCGGGTGACTTGTTTGCCGTTCTGGTAGTAGGTTTCAGGGACCTTGAACCTCCACACAAGAGGGTGGGGGTGTGTGTAGGTTGCTCAGGGCCTGGAGGAGAAGGAGGAGGGGAGGGCGGTTAAGGCAGACGTTAGTGGGGCCCAATACATCACATTTATAGAAGTCATGCTGCTCCGGGGTCCTCTTGAGCCTGGAGAGGCGGTGCCAGGACAGGTCTCTGGAGAGGCGGTGCCAGGACAGGTCGTCAAGCTGGGGTCACCAAGCAGCTTGGCCACAGTGGGGGCTGTGAGGATTACAGTGTGAAGTCCCATCCACCTAGGCTCCAAGGCTTGTGGATGTAGGTTCTTAAGGAGGACCGAGTCACCAGGGTGAAGGGCTGGTCCTTGGGAGTCCTGGTCAGTCGGCTGTGGCTTGGGCAGAAACCTGTTCTCGTGTTCTTGGAGCAATTGCCTGATTAAAGACAGATATGGGAGATACGTACCCAGGGGAGGGGGATCAGTAAGGAGACGGTGGTTGAGCAAGAAGGGTCAAAAGGGCTCAAGAAGGTGGGGCTCCTTGGTGTAGCCCGGACTTCTGGTCAAGGCCATGGGCAGGAGGTCCGGTCAGGAGCTGCGAATTTCTAGAGAGAGTTTAGTTAGATGGTCCAATAGGTTGGAATTGAGTGGCTATGATGAGGGTTCGAGCCAGTGACAGACGAATCCAGCAGGATGTAGAGGAGGGATTGATGTTCGAGAGTAGATGGAAAGTTGTGTTGATGAGTGTGGGCATAGGAGTAGGTCCAGGGTTCGTAAATAGAGAGTGACACTAGAGGATTTCCCATCCCAGACAGTAGAATTGATGATTCCCTCTTCATTCCACGTCCGTTTCACCTGAAACCTGAGCAAAATTGGAGGGTCCCTTGCCAGGTAAGAGCCTGTGAGGAATGATGAGTCATCCGGTCCTGGATGGTGTCGCCGAATCTTCTTCGGGGATGGTGGGAGGCACTCGGTGAGCCTGAGAGAGGTAGGTATTGCAGTGAAAGTGGGAGGAAATGTTAGAATGCGCTATTATCCAAGGGAAAATGGAAGGAGCAGTGGAAGCCAGGGACCTGGAGGCTGGAGAAAAGGCAGGGAGGGAGGGAGCAGGTCGCGCAGCCTGTTCCCAGGCCTCTAGCAGCTTGGATTTTAAAACTGCCGCATTTTTTCCTTTGGGAAGGGTAGAGGGGGATGGGTCGAGATCAGAGCAGTTTTCAGTTCAGAGGAGGGGACAGTGTGGAGGAGATAAAGAGATAAGGCATTCACGGTGAAGACTGAGCTAGGCGGAGACTGAGCTAGGCGACTATGGTCTGGGACAACAGGGCCCCATAACGGGACACATGGCAGTGGAGGATCGGTGTCCCTGAAAAGGGGGCCAGGAGTGGAAGGAGCAGGGAGGCTGGAGTGGGGAGGCTGAAGGGCAGAGTGGCCTCTAGGATGGTGAGGATATCTTGTCCTAACAGGGGCACAGGGCATGAAGGCATGACTAAGAACGAATGGGTTATAGGGCTATCATGAAGGAGGCGAGGAAGGGTTCCAGTGGCCAGAAGGCAGGTGGATTTGCCGTCAATACCCATGACCGAGATCTTGGAAGGATAAAGGGGCCCTAAAAAGGAGGGAAGGACAGAGAAGGCAGCCCCCGTGTCAACCAGGAAGGTGACCCACTACCTTCATTGTGACCCGAGGCTCGGCGAAGGTGATTGGAGTCATCGAGGCTGGGCTTCTTCAGTCTTCGGCCAGTTCCAGCATGGCCAGCGGCCTGGAAGGGCGGCCCCCCTACGCTGAGGGGCAGAAGGCCCGCCACTTTTCCAGGGCAGTCACTCTTCCAGTGACCATTTTGACTGCATGCCGGGCAGGGCTTGGTCGGAGCTCGGGGCCAGGGGCACTGCATTGCCCAGTGGCCTTCATTTCAGCTTTTGAAGCATTATCCGGTGGCTGTGTTCCTTTCGTTGCACCCCCACCGCTCACAGCCCCCTTAGGGCCATGGCGGCTGCCGTCAACCACAGGGCCACAACTAAGGCGTGTCTGCAGGTCCACCTTCTGTCTAAGGTGGGCCTCCTGTTCAGATTCTGCCTGCTCCTCACGGGCGTTAAGAACTTTCAAGGCCATTTTTCACTTGATCTCGGACCTGGGTTTGAGGACTAATAAAGACCTTAAAGGTCGGGTTTAGAGAGTGGGGGCATAGATTCAGACTATGCCCTCAGTCCGCTGCTTCCCTCAGGGGTAGAATGGGCCCAGGTAGCAGCGGCAGTGGGGGCAGAGCAGGCAGACGGACAGACCGCGCAGCGGTGGAACGGGGAATGGGGCACAGTGCGCAGCGTGTAGGGGCATGGGGTTGTAAAAGGCAGTTTGAGTTTCTGGCTGTCGCGGGGCGGGCAGAAGAGGAGAGGTGGGGTCAGGAGGCAGTGGAGAAGGCATGGCTGGAGGAGAGTCCAGCAGGGAGGGAGGAGGGGAGAGTGTGGATGGACAGGGGCTTATGCCGGCGGGAGAGCGGGCGGCTTTCGCTAGGGGAATTCAGGGGAGTTCTCCGGTGGAGGGGGTGGGGGGGACGCGGAGACGATGGCGGTGCCATCGCCGCGTCCCACACACAGCACATGAACCCACCCCCACACACACCGCACACACCGTGGGCTCGGTGGTGCGTGGAGCGGCACGGCGCAGGGACAGCCCGGAGGAAGGAGGAAGAAGGGGGCAAGGAGAGTAGGCAGAAAGAACTGTGGGGGGAGGGACGGGGACACAGTTTTCAGTTCAGAGAGAGAGAGACTTGGACACATTTCCCAGTTCGCTGGCAGAAATTACTGAGATCGGTGCAACGGTAAAGTCAGGGTCCTATTTTCAGACTGAGGCCATGCTACGTTACAGAAAAAGGACGCAAGTCCGGGACAGGCCCCGTGTTTAGCCAGATCGGTGAGTTGGCACCCTAGATGTGTGCTCAGGTCAGGTTTGGAATTTGGATTCCCCCTGTGCTTGATCCCCGTGGCCTGTAGCGGGGCTAAAGGCTGGCGTCACAGCAGTTTAACCCACGCTACAGACGGACAATTGGGCCAGGGAATGTAGGACGTCTCACTACTTCCCAGGTCCGGAGGAGCCTTCCTGGAAGGGTCCGGAGAGGCAATCTCTGACGTGGCCACGTTTTACAGACAGAGATGCCGGTGGCCACATGGGACCGGCACGGGGGCGGGGCGGGACTCACCGTTGATGCTGCCAAACTGGGAAAAGTTGCCGAGCTGAAGAAATGAGGCCCTGATGGGTCCAGAGCCACGAGGAGGGAGAGGTGGGCACCCTGAGCCACGGACAGACGGCCAAATGGAGTGCTCGCGCCACCCGGGTTTCAAGGCACCAAATGTTAGGTTAGGTGGCTCAGGAGGCGGCACAAGAAATAGAGAGTCCAGTGAATCAGAAAAGAAAGGAAAGGAAAAGGTTTATTTCTGCATCCCCGGGAGACCCACGTACCCCAAGGACAGGGCTCGTGGGTTCACGCCAACAGGGAGGGGGGCGTTTTTTTTATACTGCAGTTGGGTCAGGGGCGGGGACATGAGCTGAGGTATTCAGTTGAGGAAGTTTCAGCTGCAGGGTTTCAGCCAGGTATTCAGGAATGAGTCAGTATCTGTGTGGGGGTCGGTGTTGATTCAGGGAGAAGCCTGTATCTGTGTCTGGCATGCTGATCTGCCAGACATGCCAGGGGGAGTCCATCATCTCGTCACATGTCTGCATGTATCCGATCCTGGGCCCTCTCCGACCTAACAGACATGACTAACATTTCCCATAAGCAGAGCCGGTCCCACAATTCTATTTTTGCCCCTAACAGTTCCCAGAGGGGTGCCAAGGTGCTTAAGGCTGGAACTCGGGTTTGCGTCTGTCCTGCTGGTGGCCACCGCGCACAGGAATGCGGTGGGTAAGTTCCACTCACTGGAACCGCGAAGGCTTGGTATCTACACCAGACGCGCAGAGGCAGGGCCGAGCAGCTCGATGCCCGCAGCGGGGTGAGGCACAGGTCGCCGTGGATGCGATTCTGGCAGAAGGAGGAGGACGCTGTGTCCTGGTGGGGCCAGTGCTGCACATTCACCCCAACAACACAGCAGTCGGAAGTCACTGAGGCCCCACGGGGTTCAGCTCTAGCTGATGAGTCAAGGGTAATGGACACCGCACTGACCAGCCGGCCAAGCAATCCTCCCCGAGACGGCAGAGCAGGAAAGTAGCGAATGTCAGCCAGTCAAATAAGAGGGGGGCATTGTGAGAACAAACAAGTCACCTCCCTGTCACAGGAAGGAGTGTAGGCAGCCGCCAGCTTGCCCACCATTTTGAAATGGCTGAGGTCCACCCCTCCCTTTGGATCAGCCAATCACGTGAGAGGGGGAGCCTAAGCTCCTCCCATCAAGAGTGAGGAGGGATCACGTGGGTCGGGCATGACCCCGTGTGGACTGTGCTCCCAGCGGTCGCCCAGGCCTGCGGGCCTCCTGCAGGGGGAACGGGGTCGCCCGCTGCGGGCTCCCAGCCCAGTGCGCCCTGCCTGCAGGAGGAACGGGGTCGCCCGCTGAGGGCTCCCAGCCCGGTGCACACCCCGCCTGCAGGAGGAACGGGTCGCCTGCTGCGGGCGCCCAGCGCCCTGGGTCTGCAGGAGGAACGGGTCGTCCGCTGAGGGCTCTCAGCCCGGTGCACACCCTGCCTGCAGGAGGAACGGGTTGCACGCTGCCGGCTCCCAGCCCTGTGCGCCCCGCCTGCAGGAGGAACGGATCGCCTGCTGCGGGCGCCCAGCGCCCTGGGTCTGCAGGACCCGGTTAGGCCGCCTTACTCCTGACTGGGGACGAGGCGGCACTGTGTGGATCGCGACCACGTTTGTTACCCATGGCGGAGCCACACATCAGACCACATCATGTACTACCGTCTCACTCCCGTCCGCGGCTGGGTTCCGTGCGGCCGCCCTGCTGTCCTGAGCTGCTGCTGGGCCAGGGCCGGCGAGCCCAGGCGCCTCCTCACAGGCGGGCTGGCCGGGCGGCTGAGGCTTCCTCGCATCTCGGGCCTCAGCTGGCGCCCGGGGCGTTCTCCGCGGCACCTGCCCCTCTAAGCCTTGGGGAGGCTAGTTCCGCAGCAGAAGAGGGTGGCCCTGCCGCACAGCGTTTCCAAGCCTCTCTCTGCATCACGTTTGCTGGTGTCTGACGGCCCAAAGCAAGCTCCGTCCGCCCAGCCTCAGGGTGGGGACGCCGGCTGGACCCAGCGCGGCCAGCGAAGGCAGCGTCCACACCACGGGGCCAAATGGAAGCATCAACTCCTGGGCACTTGAAGTGCGGCTTGTATAACTGAGACCCTTAATTTCCATTTTAATTAATTTTAGCTTAAATGTAAATAGCCAAGTATGGCTGGTATTTGCCACATTGGAGAGTTCAGATCTCACCATTGAGTCACCTCTGGTAAATTCCAACCAAAATGTTTGTCATGACGCCATCAGTCCTGCTGACCTGGCTTCCAGTCCCAAGGACGGGTCTAGGAATAAGCTACCTGGTGTGACACGGACAGTCAGGCACATCTGGACGGTGAAACAGTCCACAGCCCAGCTGGCCTCTGCCTTCCACACACCAGTGCCATAGCGAGGGGCTCGGAGAAGTTGAAGAGAAAAGGGCCCTGCACTCAGGTTTCTTCACAGGATTCCTGGATAGGACCAAACAGTTGCAAGGATGTTTTTTAGCTCAATTTGAGAAATTTGAATATGATGTAGCCATTCAATGGCATGAAAATGTACTGAAGTAGAAAGGTAAAGATCATTGACTAAAAAAGGTTAAGATTTAGAACAGTAGACAGTATAATCTCATGTTGTTAAAGGAAAATACATAAAATATATGCGAATATAAATACAGGTATAATACAGACATATAAAGGTTCAGAAGTATATGCACTAAAGTGTAAGATGTCACTCTGAGTGATAGGAAGGTAGATTTCGCGTGTTTGTGTTTCTAATTTTGTATGCATGTAAATGTGCTGCTTCTATAATAGTAAAGGTATTATTTAAAAAACTAGAGGTCCGGTGCATGAAATTCATGCAGTCGGGGGGGGGGTCCCTCAGCCCAGCCTGTGCCCTCTCACTGTCCGGAAGCCCTCGAGGGATGTCCTTAGCGCTGCCACAGAGGCGGGAGAGGCTCCCGCCACCACTGCTGTGCTCGCCAGCCATGAGCCCGGCTTCTAGCTGAGCAGCGCTTCACCTGTGGGAGCGCACTGACCACCAGGGGCAGCTCCTGCACTGAGCATCTGCCCCCTGGTGGTCAGTGTGTGTCATAGTGACTGGTCATTCTGCCATTTGGTCAATTTGCATATTAGTCTTTTCTTATATAGGACTAGAGGCCCAGTGCATGAAAATTCATGCACTCGGGAGTTGGGGGGGGGGTCCCTCAGCCCGGCCTGCACCCCCTCACAATCCAGGACCCCTTGAGTAGGGTCTGTAGGCCTGGCCTGAGATCAGGGCCTATGGGGCTTTTCTTCCCCCGGCTGCATGCAGCTGGCCCCACCCCCACCGCTGCCACTGCTTGCCATCTGTGCAGCACTGCCTCCCCCTCCCCTGCCACTGGTGGCCTCCCTCTGCAGGCGACAGGCGTGGAGTGTGATGGCTTGGCTGCTTGGGCCTCCCTCTGCAGGGCAATCATTGGCCGGCTGCCCACCTGCCACAGAGTCACCGCCAGTGGCCTGGGCCTCCCTTTCTTTGCTTGGGGGCGGGGCCAGCCCAGCAAGGGGCCGTCTGCCTACCTGATTGCCCCTAACCACTTGTCTGCCTACCTGATCACCCTAATCGCTGGTCTACTTACCTGATCACCCCTTACCACTCTGCCTGCCTACCAAATCACCTCTAACCACTGGTCTACCTACCTGATCACCCCGAACCACTCTGCCTGCCTGCCTGACCACCCCTAACCGCTTGCTTGGGGGCAGGGCCAGCCTGGCGAGGGGCCATGGTGGTTCTGATCTCTGGTGTTATGCTTATGGTGGCTGGCCTTTTATTAAATAGGATGATAGACACTACTATGTGTCTAGCAGTTGCCAAAGATAAACAGCCATTCTAGTGTGCATGTGTGTGTGTGTGTGTGTGTGTGTGTGTGTGTTCATCATGATAACATTGCAAATATTTCCTGCAGACAGAGAAAGACTCCAGGGCTCTGAAGCTGCTGAGAGGCTGAGCTAATCTTAAAGACCTGGTGGATGGATCACTTCTTCCTGAGCCACAGAATCCTTGGCGTCAAGCTGGACCAGCCAGTCAGCATGTCTCATCGAGTGGCGTGTTCTAGAGCATTCTAGTTTGAATCATTCACAGAGGCTTCTAGTTATGTTGCTTGGTTTTCTTCAGAAATAATGGCCCCAGGGACTGAATGCCACATGACAGAGGACATGAATAAATTGGTTCAGGCCTTGCCAGATGTTGAACAAATAGGAATATATCACAGGAAAAGTGCTCCATCTATAATTAATGACAGCATTTTAAAGCTATACCAGAAATTGATAACAGTGCTTTCTTTGAATGCAACTTTCCCTTTAGTGATGTGCACACATTTTAAAATAGTTCTAATATGAAATATGCATTAAACTCTTATAGAAAATGTAACCACTGAATAGAAAAATATAATATTTATAAATGTCTTATTGTCACCCTTTATGCAGTTATTCACTCTGGGTACAATGTAGAAGTTTCAAGAACATGTTTATTGCACAAAGCCTATTTAAGACTACCAAATAAAAAGCAAATTTATGGCTGCAGATTTTTTATTACAACTTTTTACATAATTGTCAAATTGCTGCTGTCATAATTAAAACCAAGGTTGGCACTAGTTTGTTTTATAATTACTTGGCTATCTTTTAAAATAAACATGTATCATCATTTCTAAGTTACAAGTCCATTTTGGTAGCTAAATCTTTCTAGCAGTCAACTGAATAATTAACTAGCAAGTCAAGAGCTTTTATTATCCCCTCAATCCACCATTGAGCATGTGTGTGGAACAAATGGGTACCTTCTTTTTTGGGACCCATTAGGGAGAAAGAAGAATTTTAAAACTCTTATAGTCTAGCAAATAGCAGTTGTTCAAGTGTTACATTCTATCAGATAAAATTAAGTGAATCCAAATTCTCTTCTCATTTGTATACTTTATGTCTTTGTTGGCATTCCTTATTCTGAGACACAATAGGCTGTCACACCTAGCCCCTAAGTTTCCAAAGCATTCAGGCATCACTCTACTGTCTAACTTCTATTAGTGCCATTTCCTCTTAACTCTGGTAGTAAACAAATCTTCAACGGATTCAGAGAATCTCTTCTTTTCTACAGTCTCCTACCACCAGCATTGTTATTAAGTCTTGCAAATGACACACAATATGATGTTTTGATTATAGACAAAGAATGATAGTGATTTTGTAATATTTTGCTCTTCACCATTATATTTACACAGAGCCCTCTCAAATTGCTTGTCCAGGATTCATCTACAATGTTTATTGAGCACAGTCATTTACAATGTATTTCATCTAAATGAGGAGGGTGGGGAGCATCATAGGAGCTGGACAGTATAAACTGCATATATTCATTTATTTTATGTATTTGTGCTAGCAATATGCTAAGCATTATGGTAGGTGTTACGGACCCATGGGTGAACAATACAGGCACTCACAGAATTTACAACCTGCCAGGGTAATAGCAGATATTAAAAATGTAATTAATAGCTGAGGATCAGCCATAGCTGCTTGCTCCGCCCTGTTGAGCTGCAGCAGAGGCTTTTGCATATGAATGCCCTGGCCCTGTGCAATCTGAAAATTACCTAACAAACTGCAGCTGGGCCAGAGACCCAGAACTTCCAAGAGAAGGCCCAAGGCTCCACAGCAGTTTGCACTGCTTCACAGCTGGGCCTCATCTGGGCACCTCCAAACCCCAAACAAGGAAGGGGAATCTGCAGAGCTCTTCATAGCTCCTGCTGGGTAGCCTCAGGCAGAGGCTAAATTAGCACCTCCTTAGATCCAAGAGCCAGTGTACCCAGTGGTCAGAGTGGGACCATCCAGATTACAACTCCTCAGATCCATAAAGGACACACTCAGGGGACAGACTCAGTGAGCACCAAACCCCACTGAAGCAGGTCTTGCCCCAGAAGGGTGTCACCAGCACAGAAGTTCTCCCACTGTAGACACAGCTGATTCTCACAGCCAATTGGCCTGGAGGTCAATTCCTCCCAGTGATACCTACAACAATCAAGGCTTAACTACAACAAGACTGTGCACAAAGCCCACAAAGGGGTGCACCAAGAGTGTCCACCTCAGGTAATTGGGGAGGCTGAGCCACTGGGCCCTATAGGACACCTAGCACACAAAGCCACTCTACCAACAGAGGGAAGCATAAAAAATGCAGAGACAAAGAAACAGGACACAAACGACAGAAATGGAGGAAAGCAAACTACTGGATATAGAGTTCAAAACCACACTTTTAAGGTTTTTAAATAACTTTCTAGAAACTGCCGATAAATTTAGTAAGACCCTCAAAAAGACTGGTGAAACCGCTGATAAATGTAGTGAGACCCTCAAGAAATCTAGTAAGACCCTCGAGGTTATGAAAAAGGACCAACTAGAAATTAAGCATACACTGACTGAAATAAAGGATATTATGCAGAGTTCCAATAGCAGACTAGAGGATCGCAAGAATCAAGTCAAAGATTTGAAATACGAAGAAGCAAAAAACACCCAACTGGAAAAGCAAAATGAAAAAAGAATCCAAAAATACGAAGATAGTGTAAGGAGCCTCTGGGAAAGCTTCAAGCGTACCAACATCCAAATTATAGGGGTGCCAGAAGAAGAGAGAGAGCAAGATATTGAAAACCTATTTGAAGAAATAATGACAGAAAACTTCCCCTACCTGGTGAAAGAAATAGACTTACAAGTCCAGGAAGCACAGAGAACCCCAAACAAAAGGAATCCAAAGAGGACCACACAAAGACACATCATAATTAAAATGCCAAGAGCAAAAGACAAAGAGAGAATCTTAAAAGCAGCAAGAGAAAGACAGTCAGTTACCTACAAGGGAGTACCCATACGACTGTCAGCTGATTTCTCAACAGAAACTTTACAGGCCAGAAGGGAGTGGCAAGAAATATTCAAAGTGATGAATGCCAAGAACCTACAACCAAGATTACTTTATCCAGCAAAGCTATCATTCAGAATTGAAGGTCAGATAAAGAGCTTCACAGACAAGAAAAAGCTAAAGGAGTTCATCACCACCAAACCAGTATTATATGAAATGCTGAAAGGTATCCTTTAAGAAGAGGAAGAAGAAGAAAAAGCTAAAGATACAAATTATGAACAACAAATACACATCTATCAACAAGAGAATCTAAAAATCAATTGAATAATCTGATGAACCAAATAAACTGGTGATTATAATAGAATCAGGGGCATAGAAAGGGAGTGGACTGACTATTCTTGGGGGGGAAAGGGGTGTGGGGGATGCGGGAAGAGACTGGACAAAAATCGTGCACCTATGGATGAGGACAGTGGCGGGGGGGGGGGTGAGGGAGGGGGGGGGTGTGGGAACCGGGTGGAGGGGAGCTATGGGTGGAAAAAAGAGGAACAACTGTAATAATCTGAACAATAAAGATTTAATTTTTTAAAAAATGTTATTAATAAATTAACTAACTTCAATCATGAGAAGTGATATGAAGGAGAAAAATAGATGCAAGAAGTATGTAACACTGCATCTGACCTGTCAGGGCACAGGTGGTAGCAGCTGCATTCGGGGAGTCTGTTAGAAAAGGTAACTAAATACAATTCAAGCAGATGACTAGGAGGAGTTAGTAAGTGAAGAACAGAGAGAGTGTTACAGACAAGGGTAAGCAGAAACTGCAGAGGCCTTGAGATGGGAAGGGACACGACAGATGTAAGAAGTGACAGAAACCAGATGTGGCTGACATGCAGGGAACAAAGGGAGAATGACACAGAGCAGGCTAGGGACATGGCGCAGATCAAATACAAGGTATTAAGTAGATTGGATGATCTGGGCTTAAAGTTGGATAAAAAGAACAGATAAATAGTGCACCACTTTAGCAAGAAGAAAAAAAAACATCCCGTCAATGGTGTTTGAGCAGCGGTGTGTAGCCAAGATGCATGCAGGTGTCTAGAGACAGGGTGCCCAGCTCAGAGGGTTCACAGAACCCTGCTCAAGGGGCTTATGTGCCTGGATGTGGGAGGACAAAAGGAAATTATAGTTGATACACAACTATTTGATGAGAGGGTGGATAAATATTGTGGAAAAGAGGGATTAAAAATAAGGCTAAGAATATGAACCTCATACTGATGGCACTGCTTAGCCAATACCTAATGGCAGGTTGTGGATAAATATTCTAGCTTGACAGAACATGTTCTACACTGTTCTCCAAATGTTCCAGAGTGGGGTTGAGCCCCACTTTATGCTTTTCTCACCTGCTTGATAACACACCTTCTGCCTCTCACTTCTCTGTGTCCCTACTTTCTGAAACCATCTCCTGAAGAAACTCCTTGACCTCACATTCTTATCTCAGAGAATTAAACTAAAGAAGAAGGTGGTAGAGTAAGAGGAAGCTACATTGACACTCTCTCAGGACCAAACTGGAAATATAACTGAAGTACAGAAAAACCACCGTGAAACTAGCTGGAGACAACTCTGATAACCAAGGACGGAAAGGGGAGACTGCATAGAGACTGGCAGGAAGTGCAGAGACATAAAAGGGCTAGCCAAGCTCCACAGACAGAAGCTGAATGTCTGGAGGGATATCGCAGTAGTGGAGAGTTCCCACTGAGAACTCTGGGGTCTAAACCCAAAGCTGGGTTCCCAGCCCAGAGCACCAGAACTGAGAAATGTGCCCACAGAACATCTGGCTGTGAAAAGGAGCAGCTTGCTGTCTGCCAGGGAGAGATGGCTGGAAATACAGGCATCCTCTTAAAGGACCAACACACAAAATCTTGAATACAGCCACTTACCTTGGGCTCTGGCATAGGGAGGGCAGAATGGACTGGAGCTGTGTAAGGAGAGTCCAGGGTTGGCGGCTTTGGAGTTGGAGCTCAGTGGGCAGTCACCCCGGTTTCCTGTGCTGAGTCATTCCCTCATGCTGCAGAGGGTATCTTTCTCCCCAGATCTTTGCTATCCAGGAGGGTTTTGTCTGGGGGGAGGCAATTGCTCCACCCTGTTGGAAGACCTCTAGCCCCACTCTGTGGTCAATAGCCTGAGGCTAATTGAGCCTGAATATAATCAGACTACAGGCAGAGGGGGATCTCTGGAGGCTTTGAGTCTTTGCCTGACCTCCTTCTGACCCTGGGGATAGGAAAAGCAGACCCTGGTCCTTTTCAAAGCACATCTTGGTCCTTTTCAAAGATACCCAGCCCCAGCAGAGGAGCCACAGGCCATGTATGGCTCATAGCTCCAAACAGGGTACTCAGGACTAGTCAAAAACAGGATCTGACATTGGACTGCACTAGAGATTGGGAGTCATAGCAGATCTTCCTATTACATAGACACAAACCCAAAAAGACAGCCAAAATGGAGAGACAAGAAAACAACCTCCAAATGAAAGAACAAGAGAATTCTCCAGAAGAGCTCAACAAAATGGAGATACGAACTTTATCAGATATACAGTTCAGAATAATGATGACAAAGATGCTCAGTTAGCATGAGAAAAGGTATAATAACTATGAAAAAAACCATTCAGAAATAAAGAATGACATAGGACAAATAAAGAACACAATGGAAAGAATACACAGCAGATTAAGGGAAGCCAAGGATTGGATCAGTGAAAGAGAAGACAGCATAGGAAAATCACTCCGAGAACCAAAAAGAAAAAACAAGAGGACAGTTTAAGGGAGCTGTGAGACAACATGAAAGGTAACAATATTCACATCACTGGAGTACCAGAAATTAAAAAAAATTGATCAAGAGATAGAGAACATGTTTGAAGAAATAATAGCAGAAAACTTCTCTAACCTGGTGAAGGAAAAAGTCACACAAGTCCAGGAGGCACATAGAGTCCTAAGCAAGAAGAACCCAAAGAGGTCTACACCAAGACACATCATAATTAAAATGACAAAAATTAAAGACAAAGAGAGAATCTTAAAGGCAACAAGAGAAAAGCAATTTGTTACCTACCAAGGAGCTGCCATAAGGCTATCAGTTGATTTCTCATCAGAACCTCTACAGTTCAGAAAGGAATGGCATGAAATATTCAAGGTAATGAAAAGCAAGGATCTGAAAGCAAGAGTATTATATCCAGCAAGACTATCATTCCAAATAGATGGTGAAATAAAGAGCTTCCCAGACAAAAAAAGGCTAAAGTTTATCACCACCAAAGCAGCACTGCAAGAAATGCTAAAGGGGCTGCTGTAATAAGAAGTAGAATAAAGAGAGAGAGAGAGATGGGGGGGGAGAGAAATAGGCATACAGAATTAAAATGGCAATAAATAAGTACCTATCAATAATAACCTTAAATGTAAATGGACTAAATGCTCCAATCAAAAGGTGTAGGGTAGCTGAATGGATACAAAAACATGACCCAATGATATGCTTTCTACAAGAGACCCACCTCAGAACAAAGGACTCACACAGGATGATAATATAGGGATGAAAAAAAATTTCCATGCAAGTGGAAACAAAAACCTAGGGTAGCAATACCCAGATCTGACAAAATAGACTTCAAAATGAAGGCCATCACAAGAGACAACAAATGTCACTACATAACACTAAAGAGATTGATCCAACAAGAGGATATAACCCTGGTAAACATATATGCATCTAATATAAGAGCACTTAAATACAGTGGGGCCTTGACTTACGAGTGTCCCGACTAATGAGTTTTTTGAGATACCAGCTGTCTCTCAGCCGATTTTTTGCATTGAGTTGATAGAGTAATTTGAGTTAATGAGCTCCTTAACGAGCTCCTTAACGAGCTCGGTCTCGGAACAAATTAAACTCGTAAGTCAAGGCCCCACTGTATATAAAAAATTTCTAGAGGACTTTAAGGGAGAGATCAACAGCAATACAGTCATAATAGGGGACTTTAACATCCTGCTGACTTCACTGGATAGAACTTTCAGACAAAAAATATAACAAGAAGGAAATAGTCTCTAAATAATATACTGGATCAGGTTGATTTAATTGACATTTATAGAACATTTCACCCCAAAGCTGCAGAATATACATTCTTCTCAAGTGCATTCATGGGTCATTTGCAAAGATAGACCACAGGTTAGGACACAAAACAAGTCTTTACAAGCTTAAGAAGACTGAAATCATATCAAACATCTACTCAGATCACAATGGAATGAAATTAGAAATCAACTACAGTAAAAACATTCAAACACATGGAGGCTAAATAGCATGTTATTAAACAATGAATGGGTTACCAATGAGAGCAAGAAAGAAATCAAAACTTCCTGGAAATAGATAAAAATCAACACACAACAATCTAAAATCTATAGGACACAGCAAAAGCAGTCTTGAGAGAGAGGTTCATAGCACTGTAGGCCTACCTCAAAAGAAGAAAAACAAGAAAAATTAATAATAAACTATTTAACCCTACAACTTAAATAATTAGAAAGAGAACAAGAAAGGCCCAGAGTAAGTAGAAGGAAGGAAATAATAAATATTAGAGCAGAAATAAATGACATAGAGACTAAGAAAACAATACAAAGAATCAATGAAATCAAGAGCTGGTTCTTTGAAAAGGTAAATAAGATTGATGAACAGTTAGCCAGACTCATCAAGAAACAAAGAGAGAGGACCCAAATAAATAAAATCAGAAACAAACGTGAAGTAACAACTAACACCACAGATATACAAAGGATTGTAAGAAAATACTATTAACAACTATATGCCAACAAGCTGGACAAAGTGGATGAAATGGACAACTCCTAGAAAAATAAAGTCTCCCTAAACTGAATCAGGAAGAATCAGAAAACCTGAATAGGACAATAACAACTGAGGAAATAGAAGCAGTAATAAAAAAACTTCCAGCAAACAAAAGCCGGGGTATAGATGCTTTCACAGTGGAGTTTCACCAAGCATTCAAAGAAGAACTAATACCTATCTTCTACTCCAAAAAATCCAAGAGGAAGGAATGCTTCCAAGTTCGTTTTATGAGGCCAGCATTATCCTAATTCCAAAACCAGATAAAGACACTACATAGAAAGAGAATTACAGACCAATATCCCTGATGAACATAGACGCCAAATTCCTCAACAAAATATTAGCAAATCAGATTCAGCAATATATTAAAAAGATCATCACCATGACCAAGTGTGATTTATTCCAGGGATGCAAGGCTGGTACAATATCTGCAAATCAATAAATGTTATACATCATATATACAAATTGAGAGACAAAAATCACATAATCATATCAATTGAAGCAGAAAAGCATTTGACAAAATCCAACACCCATTTTTTAATAAAAGCTCTCAGGAAAGTGGGAATAGAGGTATCATATCTCAACATAATAAAGGCCATATATGACAAACCCACAGCCAATATCATACTCAATGGGCAAAAACTAAAACCATCTTCCATAAGAACAGGAACGTGACAATCTGCTTTCACCACTCTTATTCAACATAGTACTGGAAGTCCTAGCCACAGTGATCTGACAAGAAGAAGAAATAAAAGGTATCCAAAATGGAAAGGAGGAAGTAAAACTGTCAATATTCACATATGACATGATATTGTACATAGAAAACCCTCAAGACTCCATCAAAAACTACTAAATATAAAAAATGAATTTCACAATGTAGCAGGATACAAAATTAACACCCAAAAATCAATGGCTTTTTGAGCGTCGGCCTGCGGACTGAGGGGTCCCAGGTTCGATTCCGGTCAGGGGCATGTGCCTGGGTTGCGGGCACATCCCCAGTGGGAGATGTGCGGGAGGCAGCTGATCGATGTTTCTCTCTCATCAATGTTTCTAAATCTCTCTCTCTCCCTTCCTCTCTGTAAAAAATCAATAAAATATATTTTAAAAAAAATTAACACCCAAAAATCAATGGCTTTTTTATACACCAATAATGAATTCTCAGGATAAGAAACTAAACAAACAATCCAGTTTACCATTGCAACAAAAAAAAATAAGATACTTAGGAATAAGTTTAACCAATGAGGTAAAAAGCTTGTATTCTGAAGACTACAAGACTTTGAAAAAAGAGATAGAGGGAGATATAAACAAGTGGAAGAATATACCATGCTCATGCATCACTAGAATTAATATCATTAAAATGTCCACACTACCCAAAGCAATCTACAGATTCAATGCAATCCCTATTAAAATACAGCATATTTCACAGATATAGAACAAATGCTCCAACAATTTATATAGAACCTAAAAAAGACCCCCAACAGCTGTAGCAATCTTGAGAAAGAAGAACAAAGTTGGAGAAATCACAATACCAGATATCAAGTTATACTACAAAGCCACTGTACTCAAACAGCCTGGTACAGGAACAGGCATATAGATCAATGGAACAGAACAGAGACCCCAGAAATTGACCTAGGCCATTACAGTCAATTAATATGTGACAAAGAAGGCAAGAGAATACAATAATGTTAAAACAGTCTCTTCAATACTAGTAAATGGTGTTGGGAAAATTGGACAGTTACATGAAAAAACATGAAATTAGACCACCCTACCCAAGAATAAACTCAAAATGGGTAAAAGACTTAATTGTAAGTGGTGAGACCATAAAAATTCTAGAAATAACCATAGGCAGCAAAATCTCAGACATCTTCATAGCAATATGTTTATGGATACATCCTAGGGCAAAGGGAACTAAGGATAAAATAAACAAGTGGGACTACATCAAAATAAAAAGCTTCTGCACAGCAAAAGAAACCATCAACAAAATGAAAAGAGAGCCCACCGTGTGGGATAACATATTTGGCAATGACACATCTGATAAAGGGTTAATATCCAAAATATATAAGAAACTCATACAACTTAACAAAAGGAAGACAAACAATCCAATAAAAAAATGGGCAAAGGACCTAAAGGGCAAAGTGGACATACAGATGGCCAAGAGACATATGAAAAAAATGTTCAGTCATTGATCATCTGAGAGATGCAAATTAAAATGACAATGAGGTATCACCTCACACTTTTCAGATTGGCTACCATCAACAAATCAACAAATGACAAGTGCTGGCAAGAATGTGGAGAAAAGGGAGCCCTAGTGCACTGCTGGTGGGAATGCAGACTGGTGCAGCCCTTATGGAAAACAGTATGGAGTTTCCTCAAAAAATTAAATATGGAACTTCCGTTTGATCCAGTGATCCCACTTCTAGGAATATATCCTAAAAAATCTGAAACACCAATCAGAAAGAATGTATGCATCCCTATGTTCATAGCAGCACAATTTATAATAGCTAAGATCTGGAAACAACCCAAGTGCCCATCTGTAGATGAGTGAATAAAAAAGCTGTGGTAC
This sequence comes from Myotis lucifugus, assembly GCF_000147115.1. Classification (NCBI taxonomy): domain Eukaryota; kingdom Metazoa; phylum Chordata; class Mammalia; order Chiroptera; family Vespertilionidae; genus Myotis; species Myotis lucifugus. The sequence continues at coordinate 391,681 of NW_005871606.1, read as the reverse complement.
ATGTACACCATGGAATACTATACAACTGTAACAAAGAAGGATCTCTTACCCTTTCGTACAGCATGGAGGGACCTGGAGAGTATTATGTTAAGCAAATTAAGCCGGTCAGAGAAAGACAAGTATCACATTATCTCATTCATGTGGAATCTAATGAACAAAATAAACTGATGAACAAAATCGATCTAGAGACATAGAAGCATAAAGAGACTTGGGATTCTCAGAGGGACAGTAGGATGGGGGGGGTGTTGTGAAGAGCTCAACCAAGGACCTTGTATGCATATATGCATGGCCCATGGATACAGACAATAGGGTGGTGGAGGCCTGGGGTAGGGGGCAGGGGCGGGCTAGAAGGGGTTAATGGGGGACAAAAGGCAACATATGTAATACTTTCAACAATAAAGATTTAATTTTTAAAAAACTAAGAGAAAAGATGGAACACACATATGCACACATGTGTACATGCACACACATTTTAAATTTCAAAACTTCAACATAGTCAAGCTTGGGATATAGCTTTAAGGCATCATTTCCATGCACATGATAATTAAATTCCACAAGAGGCTGAGTTTCTTAAAAAGAATAAGGAGGCTCAGCCACTGTTGGAGGGCACAGGAAGATAGACTTACAGTTGCGGAGAGGATGCTGTTATGAGTGAGAGGGGCACAAAGGTTTGGCTTTGTAACCTTAACATGGAAAGCCTTCAGAACAGCTGCTCAGGGATTTGGAAGAGAGTTTATGCCTTTGAGAAAACTGGGTGAACATCATAGTGATATATGAAAACTTCTGGGTTTGTGTAACATTTTTGTCATTATTTTGTGTAGTAATATCTTTAGTAAGAGGTCACACAATTTACTTAACACAGTTACTTTAAAAAACTATAATTAGCCTGGCCGGTGTGACTCAGTGGCTGAGTGCTGACCCATGAACCAGGAGGTTGCTGGTTCAATTCCTGGTCAGGAAACATGCCTGGGAACTAAGGAGAAAATAAACAGATGGGACTACATCTAGAGAAGGAGTACAATAATGCATTTCCTAACTAACTAAAGTGATAACTAACTAAATACAGTTCCTAACTAACTAAAGTGATACAAACATTTGTGAAATATTTGGAATAACCAAGAGCTAGAGAAGTGTAAGGCATCGATCCCTAGCAGGAGGCATGCAGGAGCCAGCCCATTAATGTTCCTCTCTCATCATTAATGTTTCTATCTTTCTCTCCTTCTCCCTTCCTCTCTCTCTAAAATCAATGAAAATATATTTTTAAAAATAAAGTAAAAATAAAAAACTATAATTAGTATGCACTTTATAAGAAATGCTACGTGTGATATTGCCTTACACTTCTCTAGTTCATGGTTATTCCAAACACTTCACAAGTATTTGTATCACTTTAATCACTTTCATTAGTTAAGAACAGCATTATTGTTCTCCTTGTCTAGAGAGGAAATTGACATAAAAGAGAAATGTGGCTCACCTAGTTATTTCCACAATTAATAATGAATTTGAGACAACAATCCAGAGCGATTTATTTCCAGCATTTCTCTAGTTTGGATTTAATTAGAAATTAATGTAATTTAATATATTTGTTCTGTGGTTGGATGTTTGATAATAGTTTGTGAAGGAAAGGCTCTTGGAGCAAACATTTGGGAACGGAAGGGCATGTTTACTTAGAAAATGTGTTCTTTTTCCTGGAAGCTATTTAGATAGTTAGGTCTAATGGGTTAATAAGATAGATTTGTCTTTCCTCGTGCTCCACATGGCCCAGCAATAGGGAAGGTTCCCCTGAGATGGGAGACTTGCCCCCAAAAACACAAGACCAGGGGTTCAGCAGGGGATACCATTCTAAAGAAGTTTGGTGTAATGGAGTCCACTATTCTTATTTTTAAAGGTCTCATTAAACCTAAATTATCAAATCTAGAAACAGAATATTTTCTATTTTTTTTCTCTTTCATCTTAAGCAGTTTCTTCTGTCTTCTACTTACTAAGCTTATTAAGGTTGATCTTCAGAGAGTGTATTGATCTGTTCAGGTGGCCATACCAGAATATCACAGACTGGTGGCTTACATAACAGGAAGTTATTTCTCATAGTTCCACAGGCTGGAAGTCCAAGATCAAGGTGTCAGCAGTGTGATTTCATCCTGAGGCCTCCCCGCTTGGCGTGCAGACGGCCACCTTCTCACCATGTCCTCATGTGGTCTTTGCTCTGTGCACCTGCATCCTGGTGTCTCTCTGTGTCTAAATTTCCTTTTACTATCAGGACACCAGCCAAACTGGATCAGGGCCACCCTAAGGGCCTCATTTTAACTTCACCCCCTCTTTAAGTCCCTATCTCCAAAGAGTCACATGGATTAGAGCCCACCCATATGACCTCATTTAATCTTAATCACCTCTTTAAAGATCCAATCTGCAAATACAGTCATAGTCTGCGGTTCTGGGGTTGACAAAGACTCTTTCCTTGATGCAACAGCAGTCAGAATCATCTAAGCTCTCACAGTTCTGACCTTGGGATTTGTCCTTGGCCCATTTAATCATTTTAGCAAGAATCCTGCAGGGTCATTTTAGTGAAAATCACCCCCCGCCTTGATATCTGATGAAATTCTTCACCCCACTCTCAGTATCTCATCACTCTGTGTTCCTACAGCAAGAAGACTGTTGAGTGGGTCTAGCAAGAATACCCCTGGCCTCTTAGCAATTTTCCATCTGCTGACCCCACACTGCTCCGTGGCTACGAATCTCCATTTGTCCTTGTATTTGTGGCTGAGCTGGATCTCTCTCCCCTATTGCAAAACACTTTGTGAATAATGTCCGACTTACTATCTTTAACAATTGAATGAATAATTTCACTAGCGTTAGGACTGGAGGAGGACAGAATTTGTCACCCCTAAGTGTGCTACTTTGGCCCAAGGATTATCCTGAGCTAAAGGAAGTGAAAACCCAGCAGATTCTGGAGAAGCTTTTTACGCCCCCCTCAACTGCCTAAACTGACATTGAAAAGGGGCCTGTACCAGAAAGAGAGCTGTTACCAAAGATACCTTTTACTTAAGAAACTCATCTGCGTAACAGGGCAGCCACTATTTTCCAGACATCTCAGTGGGTCCATGGCCACCTGCCACTACTTGAGCCAAATTAATTAGAGACAGGGTTGAATTATATATGAGCATGTATTCCAATAATGCTGGTAGCATGGAGAGAGCAGGCTGTCACCCTGGAAATTCTGCTCTGACTCCCCTCACCAGTTGGCTGATTATATACACACAAAGGAGAAGGTAGCTACATGCAACTGCAAGCAAAAGTGTAACTGGGAAGGGGAGGGGAGGGTCGTAGTCCGATAACAAGGTGGCTAATCTTCTATGATGTTACAAAGAGCTCAGCCTGTTCCTGGGACCAGAGAATGGTCAGCATTCATGAGAAAAACTCCTGGAAGGGGTCAGGGTCCAGGCTCAACCACCAACTCAAAGTGTGTCCTGTCCTTGGTCTGTTCTCAAAATGTATTTCTTTTCTGAGTAATGGACCCATTGAGGCATCTTATCTTTTTACAGCCTTGTTTCATCCTCCAGTTTCCCAGGGTCTGTAAGAAAACTTCTTATCTATAGTCAGTAGGTGAATAATTATTAAACAACTATGGCTCTATTCTTATTACATGTCCCTTCCCCCATTAGTATTACCATCTCATATCTATGAGATTAGTTTCATATGGAAGGTGTCTTGTTGTTGAACTATATTAGTTCTGGCCTATTATATTTTCCCCTTATGGATTTTGGCTCTGAATTCTTTCGTGGAAAAGGAGTGTCAGGTGTCTTTTTTAACTGCTTCCTGCTGATGGGGGTGGAGTCCTGAAGTCCTCCCAGTCTGACAAGTGAAGGAGGTAGCCACAAAGGGGGAAAACAGTTTTAAGTGAAGCCGATACACCATCCACGTCTTATTGACTCAATCATAAGTCCAAACTATTGAGTCTTATTTTCAGTACACAGTGATAAGCAGATGGCTTCTACAGTGAGGCCCGTACTGTGTGAGTAAGCAGTAGATAGGGACATAGGCATACATCTTATGACACAGAAGAACACAACACATAAAGGTTAATGTATGCAGTAAATCATAAGCCAGTTGAGAAGATTTCCAGATGTCAGGCTTCTGCTGGAATAAAGTCACACAGTGACAATCTGATAGATTGTCTGGAGTTGGAACATTTCTGGTGATGTCTTCAGGTGCTGAGGTCTGTATGGCATACAGACACACAACCTGAAAACAAAACTTTGAAGACAGTTAACTGCATTGGAGTTCATTACCTACAATTGGGTATTATGGTTTCCATTGAAACACAATTTTTCTCCCTAAGTTTACCCTCATTTTCATCAAAGAGCCAAATAAAGACTAATTTATTTACTGTATTAAGTTGAGTTCCAGTTTGGCCTGATTATTTGCATAAACACAACAGGAATGGCAATTGATCATATAGGCTTTTTAAATCTGCTTTGCCAGAATCTCACAAGAAGGTTTCCTCTCAGGGCAAAGAAGCCAAGCCACACCATTGCCATCAGACTTTGCCTGCAATGCTTATAGGTTTGGGTAAATTCCTCAAGTTTTTGAGGTCCCTACAGGTGTCCCGAGGTTCCTCCTTGCTATCCTTCAGGAAAGCAACCTTCATTTCTTACCTGGAAAGACTACCATGGACTACATGACCATGCAGGTACCAGGCTATTCCTCCAAAGGGCTTACCAGCTTCAAAGTCCATCTTCATTCCTTAGAGCTTTATGGTGACCTCCAGAGTCCTGGCATGTCTCTCTTAGACATGACATTCCAGTCAAGATCTTGGTTAAGAAAACCACACTTGAAAACTGACTTTATGTCCTGTTATGAAGTAATCAGATTATTATTGGATTTATGCAAACAAACATATGTCCATGAGAATAAAAATACTTACTTATAAATATTTCCAAATTCCAGATGGATAAGGTAGGGAGAAAAATATAAATTCCTCAATATTGTTTATAAAAGTATAATTCATCAAATTGCTTTAAGAAAAGAAACAAGTTTTCTTATGTCTGGAAAACAAAAAGATTAAAAATCAGCAATACTTTCAGCAAAAAATTACAAAAACTATAATTATTTTTTCAGTTCATTCAGTCCTATAATCAAATTTTGTTTCTCCTGATTTTTTTTCTTTCCAGTATTTCTACAAATCCAGATACTTTATAGAGTTCTAATAATTTTCATCCAATTTAAAAGGATGATCTGTAAATGTATTTTCAGAGATATGTAATTTAAAATAAGTCAGAATCTTTCCATGGATCTTTCAGAAGATGTAACATCTTTGCAAATGTATCAGAGTAAAATGATGACTGTGTGAGTAAGCAGTAAATAGGGACATAGGCATACATCTTATGTACATGACAAAAAATTTAACTGACACAGTTATAGATCTGATCATGATGTAATTGACCCAGCATTCTGTCCTTTTTGTAAAACACAATATTCCAGGATAACACTCAGAGTTATAAATGAAAGTATATCAGAATTTATAGACTCCTGGAGATTTTTATGTAATCTCTAGAATATCCATTTTAATAATATGTACATATATATAAATAGAATTTAGTTATTATTTCTTCACTTGACAAAGCTTCCCATGTATCTTCAGCATAACATTTTTTCTTCATAAAAAGAGAAAACAAATCCTTAAGGCATTCCAGGGCCTATTGGAATAACCTAAAGTCAATTCTAGGTAATGAAAAAGTTTCTTAAAATCTAAACCCTGGGAAGGTTGTCAAACATTTCTGACCAAAAATCATGTATCATTATGAAATAATATTAAATTATTTATTCATTCAAAGTGACAACCAAAGATATTAAACACACATAGGCTAGCAAAACCTCAGTTCTTACAATTAAGAAGATGGGCTTTTAAGTCATCAAATACGTGATTCACATAACATAATCATTTCAATAATATAGAACCTTCATTTCCTAGACAAATACAGGAAAAAATTTTTCCCTTTTAACAGACTGGAAAAGGACCAAACAAATTTTGTATTATTTTACTTTAGGTTCATTTATCTAATAAAAATTTATTCAGTTTACCTATATGTTTCTTTTTTTTAAATATATATTTTTATTTATTTCAGAGAGCAAGGGAGAGGGAGAGATAGAAACATCAATAATGAGAGAGAATCATTGATCAGCTGCCTCCTGCACGCCCCCTACTGGAAATCAAGCCTGCAACCTGGGCATGTGCCCTTGACTGCAATCAAACCTGGGACCTTTCAGTCTGCAGTCTGACACTCTATCCATTGAGCTAAACGGGCTAGGGCACCTATATGTTTCTTTTTGTTTTTTGCCTCTATATAATTTTTTTCAACTTGCATAGAGCCTCTGAAATTTTCCTAGTCCCTTTCAGTTTTTTTTCTGAACTTATTCAGAAATAACTAACTTTAGAACAACCTATTCTCAATTCTATATTACCAAAACTGTATAATTTCTTTCCAACTTAATTAGAATTCTTAACTCTTAGAACCTTGGTCTTCTTAGTGGCAATCAGAAGCCAACTTTCCTCAGATTGGCAAGTACTTTTCACAACCTCCAGAAACAGGCCCTTCTTTTTTTTATTAGCAAATGTATTCACATTTTTAAGAGACATATTTCAAATAAGATATAAGACATATTCATTAACAGATCCAAATCCATTTTCCAGCTTCTCTTTAATAAAAAGCCAAAAGTAAGCAAACTTCAATCAATTAATATTTCAGTATCCTGCTATTTTAAAATAGATATTTAATGATTTTTATTCTATAACCAAGCAAGACTCCAAAGTTTAAGTTGCCAAAGACTGTAAAACTGTATTTAGCTATATATAATTATAATTTAAAACTTTATTAAAACCCTTCATTTTAGTTATATTTATTCATTATGTCTTAACAACTCTATGAGATTTTAAAGTCAATTATTACCCAAGACATTTTCTTGGAAAATTCTGTAACAACTTTGAGGAGGCTGGAGAAAAGGGGAGGAGGAGAGCAGATAGCAGGCCCACAGCTTGTTCCCAGGACTGCAACAACTCCCAGGCCTCCAGGGGCGTTGGTGTAAAAGTGCCATGTTCTCCTCCCCCTACTGCTGCCTCTGCAGCCTGCTCAAGGGCACTTCTGCAGTTCCAGCCCTTGGGAGAAAGACTTGGGGGATTTAAAAGATTTATTTCCCATATTTTTCTTTCTGACTAGAATCCTTATGATATAGCAACATGACGTCTTGCAAATATGAGATCTCATCCTATTTCAAACAAAAACAACCTCTAAAGTAAATAAGTGAGTACTCTCAAAAGAAGGGACACTAGCCTTAGAATCTTCTCTCACACCAACCTGCACAGCCAATGACCTTCACAAGGTCTGAGGGGCACAAAGCCCAAACAGCAGAGACAGAGGATTCCCAGTGTTCATAAAACAATGAAGAGCAAACCAAGTCCCCAAAAGATAAAAGAGCCAGTAAAGGCCATCGACAACGAAAGTTACATTATAGACAGACAAGAACTCTCACTAGCCAAGTATTTCAGGCAGCTGATGCCTTGCGAGGGAGAGCAGAGAGGGTCCCCAAGATTAAGAATTCTCGGCAGCTGCTGGGAAGTTCCTGCAATCTCTGCCATGGTTCAGTCTGCCACAAGCAGCTGGGACCCCAGCCAAGTGGGATATGCCCCCATCTTCAAATAAATTAAAAACAAACAACAAGGAGACACAAAGCAACAATCAACAGAGACACTCTATGTACAATATTTACAGGCACACAGAATGCACAGATAAGAGCTTCACACCATGCTCCTTATCTGTGCAGCCACAGAAATCTCAGAATACCCTCCATTAAAAAAAATAAAACTAAACTAAAAACATTGAAGCAGAGCAATGTCTCTCATCCCAGAGTGGACCAGACTAAGGGCTCCAAGACTAGACAAGGACTGCTGGAGGTCTGCTGCCACCAGGAGCTGATCAGGCTTGCCTGGACGAGAGGCAGTGATGTCTCCCATGCCATGTACAGTAAATGCCTCCCGTGCCTTACAGAGAAGCCCAGATGAGAAGCAGCAAATGCTTCTTGTGTCATACCAAAACACTTGATTCAACTCAAGTGAAAGGACCAGGATTGCTAGAGCTGAGAGTGGACTCCACAGGAAAATTCCTGGCAGTGCTTCAGGTAAAAAAAAAAGATCCTGATTTCAGGCCCAGAAACCCCTAGTCGAGGCAACCAGTGAAATTTCTTACCCAGAAAGAAATCCCACTTGGGGTCCCATCTGGGTAGCCAAGTTTAAAACCAGACAAAATGGTTCGAGGCCACCTGTCACTACTTGAGCCAAATTAAGCAGAGACAGGGGTGAACCCTATATGAGCATTTATTCCAATAATGCCAGCAGTAAGGGGAGAACAGTCCGTCACCCTGGAAATTCTGCTCTGCCTCTCCTCACTAGTTGGTTGATTATATACGCATGAGGGAGAAGACATCTACATGCAGCTATGAGCAAACATGGGACATAGGAAAGGGAGGGGAGGGACCTTCAGGAGCTCAAAGTCCGATAACCAGGTGGGGTCCCTCAGCCTTGCCTGCAGGGATCTAGTATGCATATAAGATCTTTGGTTAATCTCTTCCAGCCCTCCCCCTCTCCCCCTTCCCTCTGAGATTCATCAGTCTGTTCCATGTTGCCATGCCTGTGCACTGAGCGTCTGCCCCCTGGTGGTCAGTGCACATCATAGCCAGCCAAAGCTATGAACTCTTACATGTCGGTTTCTTTAATCTCTGCCTGAAGGTCTGATGAAAGTGAGAAAGGCAAGAGTCCTTATTTTTCCTAAATTTAGATGAGCAGAAATAAAAATTTGTGTGAATTAGTTCCTCAGGTATAGTGAATTTGATAAAGATTTGTGCTGGGGGCAAGGACCAAAAAGTGGTTGGCATGTAGATGTGAGAAGTTCATCAGAAGGCTGATGGACTTTGATATTCAGCAGGGCTGAAGAATCTGCATATTATTACCTGCTGCTGGCTAAATAGCTGAAGGCGATCCCCTAACCCAGTGGTCAGCAAACTCATTAGTCAACAGAGCCAAATATCAACAGTACAACGATTGAAATTTCTTTTGAGAGCCAAATTTTTTAAACTTAAACTATATAGGTAGGTACATTGTTATTAACTTAATTAAGGTACTCCTAAGGCTTAGGAAGAGCCACACTCAAGGGGCCAAACAGCCGCATGTGGCTCGTGAGCCACAGTTTGCCGACCACAGCCCTAACCTGATAATCCTTTTATTGTCTACCAAACTTTACCTTTGATATGTCTGTTTGCTTTGCTAAAGGGAAAATGTGTATTCTAGTAAATAAAAAGCTGATGGGTCCAGAGATTCAGAGAGCCACTCCACTAGAGGGTGAGATCTCTGCCTGGCTTTCCCCCATGCCTTCCAAATTTATATTTCTTGTCTAGTATATCCATTTATGCACGGCCCCTTCTTTAGATCCTGAACCCTTGCTGCAAAAGGCTGAAGCAGATTTGTTATAATACTTTTTATACCATTCCTCCCAGGGAAGGTTATTGTTTGCCTTTGTCTTGCTCTATGTCCTGGGAGCTTGGCTTTCTGAAAGTGAGAATGTTCTCTCTGGTCTCTGTCACTGAGTGGATGCATGCAGCTGGCAGACAGCTGAGGAGGCTGTGCATGCAGCTCCGGGGAGCTTGTCATAAGAGGTTCTTGTCCACAGGCCATTTGTCATCTCAACCTTCATTGTCTTGTTAGTGCTGGAAAAGTTCCGTTCCAGTAGGACCTGCCAGAGTCTCAGATTGGCGGGTCTGTCACTGATGGCATCTCACCTTCTTGTGGGTAACCAGAGACACTGTTTTCCCTACATCATTCTTACCACCAGTGACAACGAAGGTCTTTGCTTTCTTAGACTTACTCTGGAAGTGAACTTACTGGATCTCATAAGGGCTCCATCTTTTGCCCCTCTTTGGGATGCGTCTTCAGTCCATGTTTAAGCCATAAACAGATGTATTGGTTTGAGTTGCTATTGAGATTAATATAAGATCCTACTCATCAATGACTAGATGATGGATTCTTTGAATTAGCTGTATTTAAAAGAAAAATTTTTATAGAGATCTGTCATTATAAACAATTGTTTTATTGGTACCTATCCTATGGAAAGACCAAGTTAAAAAGCAGATACAAAGGAGTATGACAGCTAGCCTTAGAAACTCCCATAAAGGATGAAATAACAGAAATTGGACTTAGAATAAAAGGTAAATTCCTCAACTCCCTCTCTCTAATTATTTAGAAGATCTTTAGGAACTCCGAGTTCCTAGTCTAAACCTCCCTCTCAAAATTGAGCCCCATCACCTCAGCAAATTCCTTTAGATCCCAAACTCCCACAATCTTCCCAGAAAGCCTCTGAAACACCTAGCTGCCTGTTTTGACTTCCTTCTCTTGACAAAATGACAGAGAGCACTCTGCCCTGATCTCCACTCATTTAAGTGCTAAAACCCAGGGAGTGAATTTAGCAGGAGCACTTGGAATGGGCAGTAGGACCCACTTTGCCATCCCTGATGACTGCTCCTACTCCCCAGAGCTCTGTGATCAGGCTCTGCCAGCATTACGCCTTCCCAGACTGTGACCCTCCCCACTGAGGCTCAAGTCATGACAGCAGCAGACCTCCTAAAGTAGGATCCTTTTTACCTCTATGGGGAAGAACAAATTTTCCTCTACCCTCAAAGTTCTTCTGGCTGGTCTAATAATCAAATAGACATTAGACAAATTAAGAAGAGAAAATAGCACTAGCCAGTTTTGCTCAGTGATTAGAGCATCAGCCCTCGAACTGAAGGGTCTTGGGTTCAATTCTGGTCAGGGGCACATACTTCGGTTTCAGGCTCGATCCCCAGCCCTGGTTGGGGTGTATGTTGGAGGCAACCAATTAATGTGTCTCTCTCACATTGAGGTTTCTCTCTCTGTCTCTCCCGCTCCCATCCACTCTGACTAAAAATCAATGGAAAAAAATATTCTTAGATGAGGATTAACATACACAAAAAAGAGAGAGAGCGAAAATAACCAAATTTAATACATGCATATGTATGGTAACCTTGCATGCATGAGCTAGTCAGAGAGCACATATGCAAGAGAGGTTCAGAGACAGAAATTAAACATGGGTGTATAAGACATCCTGAGCGAGGGATGAGGTGAGGGGCCTTGGGGGCTTCAAAGGGTCACTGCAGGATGATACTAGAGCAGTGGTTCTCAACCTTCTGGCCCTTTAAATACAGTTCCTCATGTTGTGACCCAACCATAAAATTATTTTCGTTGCTACTTCATAACTGTAATGTTGCTACTATTATGAATCGTAATGTAAATATCTGATATGCAGGATGGTCTTAGGCGACCCCTGTGAAAGGGTCGTTTGACTGCCAAAGGGGTCGCGACCCACAGGTTGAGAACCGCTGTACTAGAGCAAATGTTGAGTAAATAGAAGTTTGCCCTGCCCTATAGATAGGTCAAAAGAGGTTATTCTGATAATCTCTTACTATGAGCAAGACCCCTGATTCAAGTTTTTCCAGGTAGTCAAGGAAGAGGCAAAAGTTTCTTTTGAGCTTTTCCCTCAAAACCATCTGCATACCACAGAGGCACATCTTAGGGTGACTCATCCTGGGCCCCCACAGTTCCCACCTCTGAAATTTCCCTGGAAGTTTCACATTCCAGAGATCGTGTTGATAGATTGTTCTATGTCTCATTAAATCAGTCTCAATCTTCAGATAAATTCAGGTCAGTTAAACAGTTGTGTCTCATTTCAGGAAGTGGTGATGCAGGTGGGCTCCCAAAGGCAATCAGGCAATTAATGAGGCACCTGTGTAGAAACAAAAGAAAAATAAAGGTTAGACACTGCAGCAACTCTAATCTCAGTTTCTGAGTTCGGCAGGCAGGCAGTCAACAAGATTTCTAGATGTCTGTCTTAATCATCTTCAGATGGAGTGAAAGCAGGCTGTGCGGGTCTGGTAGGGCCTCCTGGTCTGCAATTTGAAAGTCTCTGGTGCTCTCTCTGCAGCAGCACTGTCCATAGTTGAGTGATTGTGGTGACTTCTCTGAGGTCTATATCAAGCTGTCAAACGTTAGCTTGCACGGCCTTGGAGACAGGCAGTTTCAGTTCTCAATGATTCCAAGTTAGAAAATGGGAAAATGAAAATGTTAGTTAAGAGAATTGCAGCCAAATATTTAATAAAACAAGGAAAATTTAAGAAACAATGCAGTTTACAGGTAGAAAAATAACAGAACTCAAAAGATAATGAGCAGCACTAGACTTTAACAGCCACTAACATATATTATAGTTTCTATTGAAATAATGCTTCTCTCTAAAATCACCCATCTTTAGGGAGAATTGAGATGGCTGTGTAGGTAAATGCCAGCACAACCACATAAAAATTACAACTAAAATACGGAACAACCATAATTCAGAACCACCTGAAAGCTGGCTAAATGGAAGTCCTACAACTAGAAAAGTAAAGAAGAAAGCACACTGAGACTGGTAAGAGGTTCGGAGGCATGGAATAGGCTAGTCAGACACCCATGTATGGTGTTTAGGGATATGGTGGCTGCCCAGGCTGCCCATGAGGAGTAAGGGGTCCCAGCCCCACACCAAACCCCTAGTCCAAGGTTCCAGAGCTGGGAAGAGAAGTCCCTGAAACTTCAGGCTGTGAAAATCAGTGGGGATTGGTGTTGAGTGACATGGAGGCTGCTGGAGTCTCAGGCAGTCCCTCTTAAAGAGCCAGCACACAAACTTACACAGTCTCACTCCCTCTGATCTCCAGCATGGGGGGAACCAGGGAGATACAGGGAGGCACTGGGGTGTCTGGCATCAGGGCAAAAACTTGAGGGTAGTTTTCTCCCAGACAGAGGTGCTCGCAAGTTAATTTTTCTGTGCTGGGATCTCTCCTGTCCCAGAGCTGACTGGCAGCCATTTCTGAGTTTCCATCAACCTGGTTCACACTGTTTGCTCTGCCCTGGGATTCCCTGAGACCAAGCCCTATCCAATTTGCAACCCTACCCAAGCTGTTTGCAGTGGCTTTTCCATATGAATGTCCTGTCCTGGCTCAGGCTTCAGATTTTTCTAAAATCTCTCAAACGAACATCAGCTGATATCAGTGTGTCCCAAACCTATCAAATAAGAGGCCCAGGACCTGCATTAGCACTAGGCTGCCTTGCTTCACAGCTGGGCCTTGCCTGGGCACTTATAAGCCCAACACAAGTAACAGCCATCTGCAGATCTCTGTAGCTCCTGCCAGGTAGCCCCAGGCAGTGATTGACTTTGCACATTCCAAGAGGCCCAGAGCTGGTGCACATGGTGGACAGCTTCCGACCATACCAGATTACAATTCTACACATCCAGAAGCTACACATTCAAGGGGCGGACTCAGTGAGCACCAAAGTCCTGCTTCATAGTGGTGTCTCCTGCACAATAGCTCTTCCACTGTAGTTACAGCTGGTCCTCACAGCCAATTGGTCTGGAGGTCAATTCCTCCCAGTGAAGCCAACAGCAGTCAAGGCTCAACTACAAGACAGTGCACACAACCCACATAGGGGCACACCTAGAGGGCCCAGCCCAGGTTTCTGGGGAGACTGAACCACTGGGCTTTACAGGACACTTACTACACAAGGCCACTCTACCAACTCCAATAGACATAGCAGCTCTACCTAATACATAGAAACAAACATAGGGAAGCAGCCAAAATGCAGAGACAGAGAAGCATGTCACAAATGAAAGAACAAAATATATCTCCAGAAAGAGAAATAAATGAAATGGAAGCAAGAAAACTACTGGACACAGAGTTCAAAACAATGGTTATAAGGATGCTCAAGGAATTTAATGAAGGTTTCAGGGGACTTAGTGAGACTTTCAAGTAAAGAGAGAATCTTAAAGTAGAAGAGGAAAGCAGTTAGTTACCTACAAGAAAGTGCCCATAAAACTGTCAGCTGATTTCTCAATAGAAACTTTGCATGCCAGAAGGGAGAGGCCATAAATATTGAAAGTGATGAATAGCAAGGACCTACAACCAAGATTACTTTACCCAACAAAACTATCATTTAGAATTGAAGGTCAGATAAAGGGCTTCACAGACAAAAAGCTAAAGGAGTTAATCACCACCAAACCAGTATTATATGAAATGCTGAAGGGTCTTCTTTAAGAAGAGGAAGAAGAAGAAGAAGAAGAAGAAGAAGAAGAAGAAGAAGAAGAAGAAGAAGAAGAAGAAGAAGAAGAAGAAGAAGGAGGAGGAGGAGGAGGAGGAGGAGGAGGAGGAGGAGGAGGAGGAGGAGGAGAAAAGAAGGCAATAAACTGGTAATAAACACATATCTATCAACAATTGAATCTAAAAATAAAAATAAAATGAACAAGAAATCTAATTAATAAAATAATCTGATAAATAAAATAGAGTCAGAGTCATAGAAACATGCAACAGACTAACGAATCTCAGGAGGGAAGAGGGTTGGGAGTTGCAGAGAGATTAACCAAAAATTTTATATGCAGGTATGCATTACCTATGGACACAAACAATAGGGTGGTGAAGGTCTGGGGGTGGGGCAGGAACCGGATGGAGGGGGGCAATGAGGAGGAAAAGGGGAATATCTGTAATACTCTCAACAATGAAGATTTAAAAAATAAAAATAATAATGCATACAATAAAAATAAAATCACCCATCTTTATCAAAGATAACCAGATTAAGACTAAATTATTTTCAAAATAAGCCTAGTTTCAGTAAACTGGGCCTGATTTTGTATTAGTTCAGCAAGAATAATAATTAACCACATAGACCCTTTTAAATCAGCTTTACTGGAATTTTCATAAAGAATCTTCAGATTGGACTTAAAAAGGCCTCTCAAGGCCAGAAAAAGCCCAGTCACACTTGCCATCGACTTCACCTGTAATAGATTTTGGTTTAATTCTGCTCTTCTCAGGGTCCCGCAATATATCTTGAGGTTCTTTCTCTGTATCTCCCAGAAAGCAAGCTTTGCTCCTCACCTGGAAAGACTTCAGTGAACCATGTAAGCAAGGTACCAGCTGTGTTTCTAAGGGACTTTTATTGGCTTTCAAAGTCAATCTTAATTTTTAAAGGTCTATGGTTATATCTGGGGTTATGTACGTCTCTCTCAATCTGATATACAGGTGCAGTTGTTTTAGCTTGTGTTTCTATTTATTTATTTATTTATTTTAAATTAAATCTTTATTGTTCAGATTATTACAGTTGTTCCTCTTCCCCCCCCCCATAGCTCCCCTCCACCCCACCCTCTGCCCTTACCACCCTCCCACCCACTGTCCTCATCCATAGGTGTACGATTTTTGTCCAGTCTCTTCCCGCACCCCCCACACCCCTTTCCCCCCTGAGAATAGTCAGTCCATTCCCTTTCTATGCCCCTGATTCTATTCTATTTACCAGTTTATTCAGATCATCAGATTATTTATTCACTTGATTTTTAGATTCACTTGTTGATAGATGTGTATTTGTTGTTCATAATTTGTATCTTTACCTTTTTCTTCTTCTTCCTCTTCTTAAAGGATACCTTTCAGCATTTCATATAATACTGGTTTGGTGGTGATGAACTCCTTTAGCTTTTTCTTGTCTGTGAAGCTCTTTATCTGACCTTCAATTCTGAATGATAGCTTTGCTGGGTAAAGTACTCTTGGTTGTAGGTTCTTGCTATTCATCACTTTGAATATTTCTTGCCACTCCCTTCTGGCCTGCATAGTCTCTATTGAGAAATCAGCTGACAGTTGTATGGGCATTCCTTTTTAGGTAACTGACTGTCTTTCTCTTGCTGCTTTTAAGATTCTCTCTTTATCTTTTGCTCTTGGCATTTTAATTATGATGTGTCTTGGTGTGGTCCTCTTTGGATTCCTTTTGTTTGGGGTTCTCTGCGCTTCCTAGACTTGTAAGTCTATTTCTTTCACCAGGTAGGGGAAGTTTTCTATCATTATTTCTTCAAATAGGTTTTCAATATCTTGCTCTCTCTCTTCTTCTGGCACCCCATAATTCGGATGTTGGTATGCTTGAAGTTGTCCCAGAGGCTCCTTACACTATCTTCATATTTTTGGATTCTTTTTTCTTTTTGTTTTTCTGGTTGGGTATTTTTTGCTTCTTCGTATTTCAAATCTTTGACTTGATTCTTGCAATCCTCTAGTCTGCTGTTGGGTGTCTGTATAATATCCTTTATTTCAGTCAGTGTATGCTTAATTTCTAGTTGGTCCTTTTTCATAACCTCGAGGGTCTTACTAGATTTCTTGAAGGTCTCACTACATTTATCAGCGGTTTCATCAGTCTTTTTGAGGGTCTCACTAAGTTTATTGGTGGTTTCTAGAAAATTCTTGAAAAACCTTATAAGTGTGGTTTTGAACTCTATATCCAGTCGTTTGCTTTCCTCCATTTCTGTCATTTGTGACCTGTTTCTTTGTCTCCGCATTTTTTATGCTTCACTGTGTTGATAGAGTGGCTTTGTGTGCTAGGTGTCCTATAGGGCCCAGTGGCTCAGCCTCCCCAATTACCTGAGGTGGACACTCTTGGTGCACCCCTTTGTGGGCTTTGTGCACAGTCTTGTTGTAGTTAAGCCTTGATTGTTGTAGGTATCACTGGGAGGAATTGACCTCCAGGCCAATTGGCTGTGAGAATCAGCTGTGTCTACAGTGGGAAAACTTCTGTGCTGGAGACACCCTTCTGGGGCAAGACCTGCTTCAGTGGGGTTTGGTGCTCACTGAGTCTGTCCCCTGAGTGTGTCCCTTATGGATCTGAGGAGTTGTAATCTGGATGGTCCCACTCTGACCACTGGGTATACTGGCTCTTGCATCCTTAAGGAGGTGCTAATTTAGCCTCTGCCTGAGGCTACCCAGCAGGAGCTATGGAGAGCTCCGCAGATTCCTCTTCTTTGTTTGGGATTTGGAGGTGCCCAGATGAGGCCCAGCTGTGAAGCAATGCAAGCTGCTGTGGGGCCTTGAGCCTTCTTTTGGAAGTTCTGGGTCTCTCTGACCCAGCTGCAGTTTGTTAGGTAATTTTCAGATTGCAAAGGGCCAGGCCTTTCATATGCAAAAGCCTCTGTGCACAGCTTGGGTGGGGCGGGGTCTCAGGGAATCAACAGGGCAGAGCAAACAGCTATGGCAGATCCTCGGCCCTGCCCTAAGAGGCCCTGGGTCTCAGTGTCCTGCGGTAATCGCTGCAAGCACCTCTGAGAGAAAGCCACCCTCGAGTTCCGACCGATGCCAGACAGTCCAATTTCTCCTCATATGAGTCTGGGTCCCCAGAGACTCGCCCAGAACTGGAGTTCAGAGCAGTCGGGAGCTTGTGTCTCCCTCCCGATTGAAAAAGACAACTGTGTCCTCAGTTGCCAGCCCTTTCCTTGCGTACCTCCGTACCTCTGCACTTTACTTCCACACCTCTTGAGTCTCAGTGTGCTTTTCTCTTTCCTTCTAGTTGTAGAATTTCCACTCAGCCAGCCTTCCTGTGGTTCTGGATGATGTCCGTTTTGTCTTTTAGTTGTATTTTTGAAGTGGTTGTGCGAGGCAGCAATTTCCAGTGTTTACCTATGCCGCCATCTTGGTTTCTCCTCCGTGTGTGTCTCAATTTAGATGACAGACATCTTATGCCAGGACTTCTCAGATTTCCAGCAATTTCACATATATTTCTGGAATATTTATAACATATACAAATACAACATAATTATTATTTCCTTATTTGTAAACTTTTCAGGTAATTTTATATATAAAACAGCCCTGATTAGTTTAATATTTCTCTTTTGTAAGGAGAGAAAACTCATCTTTTGAGGTGGGCCAAGGGCCCTGCTAGAGCACCCCAAAGGTAGTCCCAGGTCAGACTCTATAATTTAAATTTTAGGAAGTTTGTCAAAATACAGGGTGGGCCAAAAGTACATTTACAGTTGTTCATATGGAAAATAATGCAGTAATTAATAAACAGTAATACAAGAATAAACTTTATGTTTCACGTATTCACAATGGTAAACTTACTTTGCCCCTCTCTGTATATCAAGAGGGTTAGACATTTGATTAAATAGGATCATAAGTAAGTAGGATATTTAATTATACATTTAACCAAAGTGAAAATAAAATATTGCAAAGAAAATATAGAAGTTTACATAATTGTTAGCAAAATTTAGTTCTTACTATTGAGGAGATTTCATTTTCTTAAGTAATCAAGGACATGACTAAGACAGTAGGAAACAGGAAGATTTGTTTGTTTGTTTGTTTGTTTTGGTTAATCCTCACCCACGGAGATTTTTTTCATTGATTTTAATGGTTACCTCCTGCACGAGCCCTGACCAGGGCCTGGGCCAGGGAGGTGCCTGCAACCAAGGTATGTGCCCTTGACCAGAATCAAACCCAGGACCCTTCAGTCTGCAGGCCGATGCTCTATCCACTGAGCCAAATCAGCTAGGGCAGGAAGATTTATTTTGATAAAACATAGAATCTTTATTTCTAGGCAGAAAACTTTTCGACAGTATCAAACTAAAAGTTCTTTTAGCAGAGAGACAAAATCAAACTCTAATTTTGGGTCACTATACTTTTGATATTTAATTTCACTTATTCAATTAAAATTTTGTGTCTCAAGATTCCTTTTTTATAAACTTTCCACAACTTTATGTGTCCCTTTAGTACACACTTGAAATAATAAAGACAATTTGCTTCACTTCTCTCATACCATTTTTAGTCAAAACTTATCTTATTTTTCTTGTATGTATAGTTGTATTCCCTATTATGTTAATTTCTGTAGCTTTGATTACATATTGGAATTCTTTACCTTTAAAGTCCTTAGTAAAAACTAAGAAGTAAGCAATTGTGAACTGTGTGTTATGCCGGTATTCTTTAGATTGATACATTTATGAACACATTTAATAATTCTAAAAATATATTTCCTCATACCACAATTTTTTTCTTAATGGCACATTCCTCATAATTGCCATGGTATTTTTAGATTATAATGTACTCTGGGCTGGAAGCCATTTGGTAGAACCTTAGCCATAAATGGAGTTTAGCCCATGTTTCTGTCTAGCCATGTTTTGGAGTCTTCAGCTTGATAGTTACCAAGCCAAGTTCTTTGGACATAAAATCTTTAGGCTACCTTTCAGTTAGATTTGATCATTCTTTTTCTTTCATCTTTCCTCTGACGTGCAGGGTAATTATACTTCCAATGTCCCGATTTTTATAATATCTGAAAGCCAATAGGAAGGGGGCTGATTAGGCTTTGATTTTTGTTCCAATTTCTGTTCTGTCATCTAATTAAGAGAATCTTAATGACTAGTTATTAAAGCAATGAGAGCTCTCTAAGAAAAAAAATTATTTCTTTTCAAAAATAACTTAGAAGTTTTTGCAATTAAAAGGACCACACTGCTTTGATAGTAGGATCCAGAGTGACTCAGATATATCCTGTAGATGCAAGCAGCAGCCCAGAGGAGAGTGGAGAAGATGTAACCCACGCGAGAAAGATCACTCCCCGCAGCCTAGGAAGGATGGGAGCCTGTCATCCAGCAGCTGTTCCAACACACAGGGAACCGCTGCCTTCCCTTCCCTGGAACAGGACAAGGCCTAGACCCCTGAGCTGATCCACAGCCCGTTTGGTTGCCGCCAGATGATACACATCATCCAATTGGTAGAGCTGACAGACCATCTGTGGGAAGAACACGAGAAACACAGAAACCGAGTTGGGAGCTTGTCATGGCTGGAGGGAGACCTGGTGTGCCTGGGCAGTGCCCCTCTGAGGGGAGGGGCAGAGAGGAAATGTGCTCACTCGCCATAAGGCCAGGCCCTCAGGACATAGAACATGATGAAAGAAGAGAAACCAGACAGAGAAGAACAAAACCCATGGGGACTCAGACCAAGTAACCAAGAGGTGGTAGCCCAAGAAGCTAGTTTCACAAATATGTTCTCCTGCCAATCCAAACCTAAAAGAGAGACGCATGCGCACACTTTCACTTCCACCAGAGCCTGCGGACAGAGACCGGACAGAGACCAAGGAGTGCTGATGTGGCGAGAACCCTCCCATCAAGGCCTGGGCTGCAGCAGTGAGGGTGGGGGTCGGGGAGGGGGCAGGGGTCCAGCACGTGAGTTCCCCGCCACAGGGGCAACTGGCGTGAGGAAGATTTCCCTCTGCCCTCAAGGTGCTTCTGGCTGGTCTAACATAAGACAGATTAGCACGAGGAAATCACTGAATTTAATACACACCGGGGTATGGGAACCCTCACACAGGAGAGTCAGGTACCCCACATGCAGAACAGGTTAGAGATGGAAAGGAGGACTGAGGCCATGAGGCATTCTTGAGGCAGCATAGGGAGTAGGGCCTGGGCATACAAAATAGTGGGTGTCCACAGGCCAAGTTAAGACCAGGTGGTCAGAAGAAATGCATGATAAGCTAACCGCAGAATGTCACCACCCCTCCACCCCTCCTCACACCTCAGAGGGAGCTGATTTCATCTGCCTCTAGCTTCCTGCTTACACTTCTGACCATCTTGCCTCACAGCACAGGAGGAATCTAGTTACCAGGCAATGCAGCTGGGAGAGGAAGTCACCTGACCCTGAAATGAAAAATTTGGCAAGTTTGCTTTTTACAGAAAGCCCAATGCTTTGTCCCCAGTGTATAAAAGCAGGCCAGCAGAGCCTGCCCCAGCCAGTTCAGAGGGCCTTCCTTCCCGCTGCACTGCCTCCCCTGTGCTCAAACATAAGCGTAATAAAATCTGTTCAGAAATTTCTTTTCTTTTTTTTAATTGAATCTTTATTGTTCAGATTATTACATTTGTTCCTCTTTTTCCCCCCATAACTCCCCTCCTCCCAGTTCCCACCCCATCCTCCGCCCTCACTCCCCACCCACTGTCCTCATCCATAGGTGCACGATTTTTGTCCAGTCTCTTCCCGCGTCTCCCACACCCCTTTTCACCCCAAGAATAGTCAGTCCACTCCCTTTCTATGTCCCTGATTCTATTATAATCACCAGTTCATTCTGTACATCAGGTTATTTATTCACTTGGTTCTTAGATTCACTTGTTGATAGATGCATATTTGTTGTTCATAATTTGTATCTTTACCTTTCTCTTCTTCTTCCTCTTCTTAAAGGATACCTTTCAGCATTTCGTATAATACTGGTTTGGTGGTGATGAATTCCTTTAGCTTTTCCTTATCTGTGAAGCTCTTTATCTGGCCTTCACTTCTGAATGATAGCTTTGCTGGATAAAGTAATCTTGGTTGTAGGTTCTTGGTATTCATCACTTTGAATATTTCTTGCCACTCCCTTCTGGCCTGCAAAGTTTCTGTTGAGAAATCAGCTGACAGTCGTATGGGTATTCCCTTGTAGGTAATTGAGTCTCTTTCTCTTGCTGCTTTTAAGATTCTCTCTTTGTCTTTTGCTCTTGGCATTTTAATTATGATGTGTCTTGGTGTGGTCCTCTTTGGATTCCTTTTGTTTGGGGTTCTCTGCGCTTTCTGGACCTGTAAGTCTATTTCTTTCACCAGGTGGGGGAAGTTTTCTGTCATTATTTCTTCAAATAGGTTTTCAATATCTTGCTCTCTCTCATCTTCTGGCACCCCTATTATTCTGATGTTGGTACGCTTGTAGCTGTCCCAGAGGCTCCTTACACTATCTTCACACTTTCGGATTCTTTTTTCATTTTGCTTTTCTGGTTGGGTGTTTCTCGCTTCTTCGCATTTCAAATCTTTGACTTTATTCTTGCGCTCCTCTGGTCTGCTGTTGGGAGTCTGTATAATATTCTTTATTTCAGTCAGTGTATGCTTACTTTCTAGATGGTCCTTTATCACACCATCGAGGGTCTCATTAGATTTCCTGTACATCTCATCAAGTTTATCGACAGACTCTAGAAGCCTCTTGAGAGACCTCAAAAGTGTGGTTCTGAACTCAATATCCTCCTTTGATAGTTTTGTCCTGTTTCTTTGTCTCCGCATTTTTTACGCTTTCTTGGTACACCCCCTAGTGGTCTTTGTGCACAGTCTTGTTGTAGTTAAGCCTTGATTGTTGTAGTTAATACTAGAGGGATTTGACCTCCAGGCCGACTGGCTGTGATAATCAGCTGTGTCTGCAGTGGAAGAACTTGTGTCCTCTAGGGAGGTGCTAATCTAGCCTTTGCCTGAGGCTATCCAGCAAAAGTCTCCCTGCAGGGCTTGGGCGGGGCTGGTCCCACGGGATCAACAGGGTGGAGGAGGGAGCAGTTATGGTTGCTCTCAGTCCGTCCCCAGGGGCTCTGCCTCTCTGTCCCAGCAACAGCTGCAAACCTCGGAGGGACCGAAGCCAGACAGTCCTGCTTCTCCCGTTTGAGTCTGGGTCCCTAGAGACTCGCCCGGATCTGGAGCTCAGAGTCTGAGGCTCCCTCCGGATTGAAACAGACAACCGCGCCCTCAGCCACCAGCCCGCGCTGCACGCACTCCGCACCTTAGTATTTTACTTCAGCACTGCGCCTCCTCTGATTCTCGGTTCCTCCTAGTTGTAGAACTTCCACTCAGCCAGCCTTCCTGTGGTTCTGGATGATGTCCGTTCCGTCTTTTAGTTGTATTTTTTTTATTATTAAATATATATTTTATTGATTTTTTACAGAGAGGAAGGGAGAGGGATAGAGAGCTAGAAACATCGATGAGAGAGAAACATCAATCAGCTGCCTCCTGCACACCCCACACTGGGGATGTGCCCACAACCAAGGTACATGCCCTTGACCGGAATCAAACCTGGGACCCTCCAGTCCATAGGCTGACGCTCTATCCACTGAGCCAAACCGGTTACGGCTAGTTGTATTTTTGAAGTGGTTGTTCGAGGCAGCAAACTCCGGCGTTAACCTATGCCGCCATCTTGGTTTCTCCCAGCCCGGAAATTTCTGTGGGGTTTCTTCTCTGTTTCTATCTCAGAGAACCCAGAACCCCAATGCTGGTAACACTTGGGGCTAGGGGTGAGGTAACACACCTTGGGGGCTTCAAAGGGTCATTGCAGGGTGATGAGAGAGCAGATGTTGAGTAAATAGAAGTTTGGCACGCCCTATCAATAGGTCAACAGTTACATCTGATAATCTCCTATTATAGGCAAGGCCCCTAATTCAGTTTCTTCCAGGAGTCAGAGGAAGAGCAGAAGGTTCTCTTGAGCCTGCAGCTAAATTGCTTCTGGCTCAAAACAATCTGCATACCACAGAGGCACATCTTGGGGTGACTTGTTCTGGACGCCACACCTCAATTTTCAGAAGATTTTGCCAAATTTAGAGAAGAGTTGAAAAGACCAGTGGCCATTCACAGCCCCACTCACAGGAGCTTAGATTGGTTGTTAAAAGATGTCTGCCCACCGAAGATGATCTTACAGTTAGCTGGCAAGCCTATAAATGGGGGGACCCCCCTACTCCCAGGAGACAGATGGCCAGAATCTCTCCCAGACCCTTCTACAAATGATCAGGAAGGGGCTCAGCTGGAGTTGATGTTCAGGGCCTTAGAGGAGCAATAGTAGAGGCTTTCCCCTCTAAAGTGAACTAGTCTGAGATTGAATGTGGACTTAGAAAGATCAGCTGAAGGACCTCGTGGAACACTTTGTACAGACCTTTTAGAGACTTACTGCACTAAACCTTTCATTTCTGCCTCAGTAGAACATTTCCTCTCTCATATAAAAGGCAAATTCAAACCTGTGGTCGAGTGGGCTAATCAACCTCACGCATTGTAACACACGCTGCTACTCACGTCTTTAAAAAGCAGCTTGCAGGAATGCAGAAAAATGTTAGAAATGAACAATTTTTGATTTGCAAGTTGAATATTAAGAGCAACAAAAGCATAACTCTGACAGTAACTCAAAGTTCACCGTCTGAGTGGTCTCCTTCCCAATTTGCCTTCAGACTTTTGTAGATATTGTAAACACACACACACACACACACACACACACACACACACACATACACACACACACACAACATAGACTGCCTGTCACTACTTGAGCCAAATTAAGCAGAGACAGCAGTGAATTATATATGACCATTTATTCTAATAATGCTGGCAGTATGGGAAGAGCAGTCCATCACCCTGGAAATTCTGCTCTGACCCCCCTCGTCAGTTGGCTGATTTTATGCTCACGAGGAAGAAGACAGCTACATGCAGAGGGGAGGGTCCTTCAGGAGCTCAAAGTCCGATAACCGGGTGGTTAATCTCCTGGGATGTTACAAAGAGCTCAGCCCGTTCCTGGGCCCAGAGAATGGTCAGCGCTCCTGAGGAAAACTCCTGGAAGGGGTCAGGGTCCAGCACAGCCACCAAGTCAAAGCGTGTCCTGTCCTGGGCCTGTTCTCAAAATGTATTTCTTTTCTGAGTCATGGGCCCATCGAGGCATCTTGTCTTTTACAGCCTCGTTCCATCCTCCATTTCCCAGGGTCCTGCCTGTGGTTGGTAAGGTGGAGAATTATTAAACAACCATGGCTGTTTACATGCCCTTCCCCACTATCCGAAGTACAATTGTCCTGCATTTAAGAGAAATAAAGTAAAATTTAAGCAGTAGTTATTCTAGACCTCTGATAATAGGCAAATATGACCTCAAAACTCCATCTTTTCTACTGTCAAAACAAAAAATGATGCAGCTGCTCTTTTATAAACTAGTGAGTTCTGCATTATCATACCTGTCTTTGTGTTAATGGCAAAACAAGACCAGAGGTTAGACCTGGATTCAGCAATCTTGGTACTTGAGTTCTGGCTAAGAAAGAATTCAGAGCCAAAACTCAAACTATAAGAGAAAGTTTATTCAGAAAGTCACAGAGGCAGAAAAGGTGAGCCCACTTGGCTCTGCGTGCTCAGGAAGTAAGTTACAGAAGGAGAGAAAGGCCTTGATGCGTAGGAGAGAGAAGGGCAGAGGCAGCTTGCCTGGGGGAAGAAGAGGAGGCAGGGACATGCAGGCAACAGGGTGCTCTGGGGACAGAAGGGGGTAAGGTGCAGGCATGGTCCAGAGGGGGGACTCACACTGGGTCCTTTGTCTTAAGGTTTTTGTCTGTTTTCCAAAGGCAGGAATTCTAGGGGGAGGTCTTAAGGGAGGATCTCAACAGAATAGTTATCAGCTTTATGCTGGTGCACCAAAATCATATTAATTCCCCTGACTTCATTTGTCCTCGAGTATGGTTGGCACAAATGGCACTAATTGGATTCTGCTATCTCTGTCTCCCTGAGTAGGGCGATTTAAGCTATTTACCCTCTGGTTGGGGAGAAGTATAAAACAATTTACTCTTAGGTATTTTTGATTAGGCAAGATAGGATTTTGTGATTTACTAGATGGCTGTAAACTGGCTATTTAACTACTTATCTCAGTTTCCCTATTCCATTTGTCCTAGCTTACTAACCTGTCTCATCATTGCTAAAATTTTAAAATAAAAGGTATAAGTTGTGTGTGTGTGTGTGCGTGTGTGTGTGTGTGTGCGTGCGCACACATAGAAGAGCTCTATTTAATTGGCTTTAAAAGAAGAGCTCTATTTAATTGGCTTTAAAACAAACAAGTGCTTATGTGAATTAAGTATTCCTAAAATTCTCAGAAATATGACAGAAACTAACCCAAATGCTTTTAAGGTTCATGGAACCTGGGAAAATAATTTGGCATTAAAGCTACTTAATGCACCTAAAGGGCACAAAGTGAAAAATAAGTCAGAGAAAGACAAAAAATAAAAATAAATAACTACACTTGTATGTGGAATCTAAAAAACAAAATAAATGAACAAATAAAACAAAAACAGACGTATATATATAGAGAACAAACTTTTGGTTGCCAGATGGGAGAGGTTTTGGTGGACTGGGTAAAAATGGTGAAAGGAATTAAGAAGTACAAATTGCCAGTTATAAAAACAGTCACAAGGAGAGAAGAACCAAGATAGTGGCATGGGTAAACACGGTGCTCACTGCCTCCCACAACCACATAAAAATTACAACTAAGCTATAGAACAACCATCATGCAAAACCACCTGAAAGCTAGCTGAATGGAAGTCCTACAACTAGAGAAGTAAAGAAGAAAGCACACTGAGACTGGTAGGAGGGGCAGAGGCACAGAATAGGCTGGTCCAGCACCCACGTGTGGCATTTTTTTTAATTGGGAGGAATATCTAAGCCAGGGGTGGGCAAACTTTTTGACTCGAGGGCCACAATGGGTTCTTAAACTGGACCAGAGGGCCGGAACAAAAGCATGGATGGAGTGTTTGTGTGAACTAATATAAATTCAAAGTAAACATCATTACATAAAAGGGTACGGTCTTTTTTTTTTTTTTAGTTTTATTCATTTCAAACGACCGGATCCGGCCCGCGGGCCGTAGTTTGCCCAGGGCTGATCTAAGTTGTGGAGACCTCCTATGAGGAGCAAAGGGTCTCAGGCCCACACCAAGCCCTCTGTCCAGGATTCCAGTGCTGTGAAGAGAATTCCCTGTAACTTTGGGCTGTAAAAACCAGTGGGGATTGTGGCTGAGTGACATGGAGGCTGCTAGAGACCCAGGCAGTTCCTCTTAAAGGGCCACCACAAGGACTTATTTGGACTCACTCCCTCTGAGCTCCAGCACTGGGAAAGTGACTTGGCAGGATCCAGGGACATACATGGAGGAACAGGATTGTCTGGCATTGGAGCAAGAACTCAGGGAAACTTTCTCTCAGACAGGGGTACTCACAGGGTTCATTGCTCCTATGCTGAGACCTCACCCATCACAGAGCTGACTGACAGGCACCACAGCTGAGTCTCCATCAACCTGTCCCACACTGTATGCTCTGCCCTGGTGATTCAATGAGACTTCCCCCATCCACCCATTTTGCAGCCCCGCCCAAGCTATTTGCAGTGGCATTTCCATATAAATGACCTGTCCTGGTTCAAGCTTCAGACTTTCCTAAACTCTCTCAAACAAGCAGCAGCTGGTGTCAGCATGCTCCATGCCACTCAATAAGAGGCCCCAGGCACAGAACTAGCAGCAGCTTGGCCTTGCCTGGGCACTTCCAAGCCCAACACAAGTAGCAACCATATGCAGATTGCTCTGTAGCTCCTTCCCAGTGGCCCCAGGCAGTGATTGACTTTGTACCTTTAGAGGGGCTTCAGAGCCAGTGCACTTGGTGGACAGTTTCAGACCAGATTACAACTCTACACATCCACAAGAGACACACTCAAGGGACAGACTCAGTGAGTACCAAAACCCCACTGAAGCAAATCCTACTCCATAGGGGTATTTCCTTCACAAAAGCTCTTCCACTGTAGTCACAGCTGGTCCTCACAGCCAATTGGCCTGGAGGTCAATTCCTGCCAGTGACACCAACAGCAATCAAGGCTGAACTACAACAAGACTATACACACAGCCCACACAGGGATGCAGCTAGAGTACCCAACTCATGTGACTGGGGAGAGAGGAGATCTACTACACAAGGCCACTCTACAAATTCCAGGAGACACATAGCAACTCTACCTAATACATTGAAATGAATACAAGGAAGAAGCCAAAATTCAGAGACAAAGAAAGATGTCACCAATGAAACAACAGAAGAAATCTCCAGGCAAAGAACTAAATGAAATGGAAGCAAACAAACTACTAGATATAGTTCCAAACAATAGTTATAAAATTGCTCAAGGATCTTAATGAGAGCTATAAGTGACGTAATGAGAATTTCAAGGATCTTAGTGAGAATTTCAAGGAAATTAGTAAGAACATCAAAGATATGAAAAAGAGGCAGTCAGAAATTAAGCATACACTAACTGAAATGAAGAATAATTTACAGGGAATCAACAGTAGAGGATGCTTAGAATCAAATCAGTGATTTGGAATATGAGGAAGCAAAAAACACCCAATTAGAAGAGCAAAATGAAATAAAAAGCCCAAAATATGAAGATAAGGAGCCTCTGGGACAACTTCAAGTGTATCAACATTCATATTATGGGGGTACCAGAAGGAGAAGAGAGAGAGAGCAAGATATTGAAAACCTATTTGAAGAAATAATGATAGGAAAATTCTCCTACCTGGTGAAAAAAATAGACTTACAAGTCCAGTGAGCACAGA
This sequence comes from Myotis lucifugus, assembly GCF_000147115.1. NCBI lineage: Eukaryota > Metazoa > Chordata > Mammalia > Chiroptera > Vespertilionidae > Myotis > Myotis lucifugus. Next base: position 363,689 of record NW_005871606.1, on the reverse strand, counting down.
GAGTCCCAAACAAGGTGTATCCAAAGAGGCACACACAAAAATACATCATAATTAATACGCCAAAGTTTAAAGACAAAGAGAGAATCTTAAAAGCAGCAAGAGAAAAGCAGTTAATTACCTATAGAGGAGCACCCATACAACTGATGTTAACACCCAAAGTTTCTCAAAGAAAAACGTTGCAGACCAGAAGGGAGTGACAAGAAATACTCAGTGATGAATAGCAAGAACCTACGACCAAGATTACTCTACCTAAAAAAGCTATCATTTAGAATTTAAGGTCAAATAAAGAACTTCCCAGACAAGAAAAAGCTGAAGGAGTTCATCACCACCAAACCAGTATTACATGAGCTGTTGAAGGATATACTTTAGAAGAAGAAAAATTAAAAAAAAAAACATCTGAACAATAAAATGGTAATAAATACATATCTATCAACAAGTGAATTTAAAAATCAAAATAAATGAACAAGGAATCTAATGAACAAAATAAACTGATGAATAAAATAGAACCAGAAGAAGCAGAGGACTGAATTAGTGAATTAGAAGATAGGGCAGTGAAACACACCAAATCTGAACAGCTATTGGAGAAAAAAATTAGAAAGCAGGAGGAGAGCCTAAGGGAGCTTTAGGACAACATGAAAAGACATAACATACGTGTAAATGGGGTGCCAGAACGACAAGAAGAGGAGCAAAATTTTGAAAACCTATTTGAAGAAATAATGACAGAAAACTTCCCTGATTTGGGAATGAAAAAAGTCACACAAGCACTGAGATTCCCAAACAAGATGAACCCAAAGAGACCCACACCAAGACACATCATAATCACAATGGCAAACATTAATGACAAAGAAAGAATCTTAAGGGCTGCAAGAGAGAGACAGAAAGTTACCTACAAAGGAACTCCCATTAGATTACCAAAAGATTTCTCAACAGAAACACATCAGGCCAAAAGGGAATGGAATGAAGTATACAAAGTGATGCAAAGCAAGGGACTGGATCCAAGAATACTCTATCCAGGGAGGAGTATTCAAAATTGAAGGGGGAAATCAGGAGCTTCATAGACAAAAAAGGGCTAAGGGAGTTTATCACTATCAAGCCAGCAATGCAAGAAATGCTAAAGGGTCTGTTGTAAAAAGAAGAAATAGAAAGGCAAGAAGGAACACAGGCCCAAAGAGTAAAAATGGCTACAAACAAGTACCCAGAAACAATAACCTTAAATGTAAATGGATTAAATGCTCCAATCAAAAAACATTGAGTTGCTGAATGGATAAGAAAACATGACCCATATGTATGTTGTCTACAGGAGACCCACCTCAGAACAAGGGACTCACACAGACTGAAAGTGAAGGGATGAAAAAATATCTATCAGGCAAATGGAAATGAAAAAAAAAACCTGAGGTAGTAATACTTATATCTGACAAAATAGACCTCAAAGTGAAGGCCAGAACAAGAGATAAGGAAGGTCACTTCATAATACTAAAGGGATTGATACAATAAGAGGATACAACTCTCGTAAACATTTATGCACTCAATGCAGGAGCACCCAAATACATAAAAAGAACTTCTGGAAGATATCAAAGAGAGATCAACAGCAACACAATCATAGTAGGGGACTTTAATACCCCATTGACATCACTGGATAAATCCTATAGACAAAAAAAATCAGCAAAGAAACAGCAATCCTAAATGACTCGATCAGATGGACTTAATTGACATTTTCAGAACATTTCACCCAAAGAGACAGAATATACATTTTTCTCAAGTGCCTATGGGATATTCTCAAAGATAGACCACATATTGGGACACAGGCAAAGTCTCTCCAAATTCAAGAAGATTAAAGTCATATCAAGCATCTTCTCAGATCACAATGGCATAATATTAGAAATCAACTACAATAAAAACAATCAAAATAATTCAAACACTTGGGGGATAAATTGCATGCCATTAAACAATAATTGGGTTATCAAAGAGATCAAAGAAGAAATAAAAAACATTTTGGAAACAAATGAAAACATAACAATTCAAAATCTATGGGACACAGTGAAATCAATCCTCAGAGGGAAGTTCATAGCATTACAGGCCTGCCTCAAAAAAATAATAAAAATAAATAAATAAATAAATAAATAAATAAATAAATAAATAAGAAAAACTGATAATAAATGATCTAACTCTACAACTTAAAGAATTAGAAGGAGAGCAATAAGAAAAGCCCAGAGTGAGCAGAAGGAAGGAAATCATAAAGATCAGAGTGGAAATAAATGACATAAAGACCCCCCCGAAAAAACAGTACAAAAAATTGATGAACCAAGAGCTGATTCTTTGAAAGGATAAACAAAATTGATGAACCTCTGGCCAGGCTCACCAAGAAGTAAAGAGAGAGGACCCAAATAAACAAAGTCAGAAATGAAACAGGTGAAATAACAACAGACCCCACAGAAATACAAAGGATTGTAAAAAAAAAAAATACTATGAGCAACTGTATTCCAACAGACTAGACAACCTAGTAGAAATGGACATATTCCTAGAAAAACACGACCTTCCAAAACTCAATCAGGAAGAATCAAAAAATTTGAATAGGCCAATAACTATGGAGGAAATTGAAGTATTAATCAAAAACTTCCAGCAAACAAAAGCTCTGGTCCAGATGGCTTCACAGGGGAGTTTTACCAAACATTCAGTGAAAAACTAAAACCTATCCTCCTCAGACTATTCCAAAAAATTCAAGAGGAAGGAACACTTCCAAGCTCTTTCTATGAAGCCAGCATTACCCTAATCCCAAAACCAGATAAAGACACTACAAAGAAAGAGAATTATAGGGCAATATCTCTGATGAACATAGATGCTAAAATCCTCAACAAAGTCCTAGCAAATCGGGTCCAGCATTACATTAGAAAAATCATACACCATGACCAAGTGGGATTTATTCCAGGGATGCAAGGATGGTACAATATCCGCAAATCAATAAACGTGATACATCACATAAACAAACTGAGAAATTAAGTAGATTATAAACAAACTAGAGGCCTGGTGCATGAAAATTCATGCAGTGGAGGGGGTTCCCTCAGCCCAGCCTGCCCCCCTCTCACAGTCCCAGAGCCCTCAGGGGTGGGAGGTGACCCAGCCATCAGGGGAAGGTGATGCCCCCATCACACCTCTGCTGCTGCCACTGCCAGCAGTGCAAGCCTCGGCCAGCCCTGGTTACCTGAGCCTTGGGCGGCCCTGGGTGGCTGGGCAGCCGACATCCAAGGCTTGTCTGCACCTTGGGCGTCAGCTGGGCAATGGACATCCAAGGTTTGCCTGTGCCTCAGGCCAGCCCCAGGCAGCTGTGGGGCTGAGGGTTGGGTCCCACTGCATTGCATGGCTGCCACCCCTCCCAGCAGGGCTGAAAGGACTGGAGGACTCTGATGGGGCTGAGGGGACTGGGTGCCACCATCTTGTGGCTATGGGCATCACCATCTTTGTGACAGTGTGATGGTCAATATGCATATTCCCTCTTTATTAGATAGGATGTGACTACATCAAAATAAAAAGCTTCTGCACAGTGCAAGAAACCATCAACAAAACAACAAGTAAACCCACTGCACGGGAGAACATATTTGCCAATGTTATCTCCAATAAGGGTTTAATCTCCAACATTTACAGGGAACCCATACAACTTAACACTTGGAGTGCGGGTGAATTTCCCGCCAAAATATAAGATGGCTCTGTCTTTTGGTTTTGTTCCATCCACCAAAAGAAGGCCAAGAGACACATGAAAACATGCTCAAAGTCACTAATCATCTGAGAGATGCAAATCAAAACGATACCATCTCAACCTGTCAGAATGGCTATCATCAACAAATCAACAAATGACAAGTGCTGGAGAGGATGCAGAGAAAAAGGAACCCTTGTGCACTGCTAGTGGGAATGCAGACTGGTGCAGCCACTGTGGAGAACAGTATGGCATTTCATCAAAATTAAAAATGGAACTCCCATTTGACCAAGTAATCCCACTTCTAGGAATATATCCCAAGAAACCAGAAACACCAATCAGAAGGAATATATGCACCCCTATGTTCATTGCAACACAATTTACAATAGCTAAGATTTGGAAACAGCCTAAGTGCCCTTCAGCAGATGAATGGATTAAAAAATTGTGGTACATCTACACAGTGGAATAGTATGTTGCTGTAAAAAAAGAAGGAACTCTTGCCATTAGCAACAGCATGGATGGGTCTGGAGAGCATTATGCTAAGTGAAATAAGCCAATCGGAGAAAGATAAATATCACATGATCTCACTCATTTGTGGATACAGTGAACAATATAAACCGATGAACAAAAATAGATCCAGAGACAGAGAAGCATCAAAATGACTGTCAAACCTCAGAGGGAAAGCAGGGAGGGGTGTGTGTAAGAGATCAACCAAAGGACTTGTATACATCCATATAAGCATTACCAATGGACACAGTCACTAGGAATTGAGGGCATTTGCTGGGGGGTGGGAGTGGCCAGAAAGAGGTCAATGGAGGAAAAAAATTTTATTGTAATAACTATGTACGGGCCAGGGGGGGTACTTGAAATATTAGGGGGACCACTCTGTAAAGTATAAGATTGTCTAAGCACTATATTGTGCACCTGGAACTAATACAGAATAATATTGAATGTGTACTATAATGGGGGGGAAAAGATGGAAAATTGTATGTTATATGTTTATCATCATCCTATATAATAAAAAGCTAATATGCAAATCAACCAAATGGCAGAACGACCTGTCGCTATGACGCGCACTGACAACCAGGGGACAGACGCTCAATGCAGGAGCTGCCCCCTGGTGGTCAGTGCACTCCCACAGGGGGAGTGCTGCTTGGCCAGAAGCTGGGCTCACAGCTGGCTAGCGCAGTGGTGGTGGCGGAAGCCTCTCCCGCCTCCATGGCAGCACTAAGGAGTGGGCCTAAGCCATCAGTCAGACATCCCCCAAGGGCTCCCGGACTGTGAGAGGGCAAAGGCCAGGCTGAGGGACCCTCCTGAGTGCATAAATTTCATACACCGTGCCTCTAGTAATAAATAACAATAAATAAATAAAATAAAATAAAACCAGAGGCATGGAAACATGGAACAGACTGATGATTCTCAGAGGGAAGGTGAGAGGAGGCAAGAAAGAACTTTTAATTAACCAAAGAACTTGTATGCATATATCCATAACCTATGGACACAAACAATATGGTGATGAAGACCTGGATTGGGGCAGGAACTGGGTGGAGTGATGCAATGAGAGGGAAAAAGGGCACATCTGTAATACAGTGGAACCTTGGTTCTTGAACTTAATTTGTTCCAGAAGTCTGTTCGAGCAGTGATTTGTTTGAAAATCAAATCATTGTTTCCCATTAGAAATAATGTAAATTGAATTAAGCCATTCCAGACTCTCAGATGATTCCCTGTTTTAGACTTTCTTATATACAGTACATGTCTAATATACTGTTTAATCTATAAATACACACTTATTTTCTTAACTTTATCAAACCACTTTCTAGGAGCCTCAGAGGAATCACTTTTAGCACTCGGCCCAGGGGTATCTTTCAGGTCAGCATGCAGCATCTTTGCTTGTTCATCTATCATTGCCTCCAAAATGGCTCTCTCACTAACCACTTTTTGTTTATTGAAATCAACAACAGTTTTTCTACCTCTTTGTCTGTGATCATTTTTTCTTTCACACCCATTGCAACATTAGCACACTTGATGGCCTCTTTATGTTTTAAAATTGTGATAATTATTGACTCTCCCTGCAACAATAGCATTATCTCCCCTATTTGTTGCCTAAGAAACACTTTTTGTCATGCTGAGGTATGACAGTTTGGTTCCACAACCTAGACATTTTCTGTGAATAGCTTGGTCAAGAACCGAATTGTTTGAAATGGGAGACGTTCAAGAAACGAGGTTTGACTGTACTCTCAACAATAAAGTTTTTAAAAAATGACCTTGGCTAAAACAAACAAACAAACAAAACAAAACAAAACAAAAAAAAACAACAGCCACAGGAATGTAAAGAATAGCATATGGGATATAGTTAATAATATTGTGATAACTATGTAAGGTGTCAGATGGGTATTAGACTTATCAGAGTGATCACTTTGCAAGATATATATATATATATTGTACACCTGAAGCAAATACAATAGCACATGTCACTGCTACTTTGGGTTTATTGGTTTAATTAAAATAAACATATCTTTGGAGCTATAAACATTGAATATAATACAGACATACAACTTTTATTCTACCTAGATTTATTAGTCAAATAAATTTATGTTATTTCTGCTATAAAATTTGTCAGCAAGAAAAATAACTTAGAATGATGGCTCACTTTGTCTTATTTCTCATGAAGTTTTCATGGATAGTCTAAACATAACTGTAGGAAACAAGTGAATTAGATGGATGTGAGATCAGAGTTTTTAGGTGAGCTTTTCAGCAGTGATTATATTTTTTGGTATTGTAACTGAAAACAGCTTCAGCTGCCTACTGAAACAAAAGCCAAATTCAGGAGACAGGTGCTAGTTTAAAAGAAAAGAGGTTTATTCAGGTGCTGCACCTGTGAGAATGGTAGACTCCTGTCTCAAAGACAATCCCCACTTCCTGTTCAAGCCTGGGTTCTTATAGGGATAGAGAGGGGAGGGATTTTTTTCTATCCAATTATCTTGCTAGCTTTCCACTGGCTAGGGCCCTGGCCAATCATATTTCTAGCTATTGTCATTCAGTGTAAGAACTTCCCCCTGAGCCATCTTGGCCAGTGGAGACACTTTCTGGCACTCCCTGACTGTCTATGGTAGTGGTGGGGATCCTACAGGACCTGCCCTCAGGAAGCCTGTAGATGCTGCAGCCTTCAGCTCACCTCCCAATGCTGGACATGGCACCTGCACATCTGGGGGAGTCAGGTGGAGTCTGCCGGGCACCCCTGCACCCCAGTGCACTGGCTTCCTCTGGGAAGCCCCACACAGCTCACCCCTGGAAGTGGCCAGTCTGGCCCACACACCTATTGATGGCTATCTACTGCAAAAGTACACCTACCAAAATATTTCCCTGAAATATTTATGGTAACTTAAAAGCTTTGCATTTTGCTAAGTTACTAGTAAATAACATAATTTTTTAAGAATCTAGATCATTTCCAAATAAAATAATAAAAAATTATTGCTGAACATAGACCTATCTACTTTGGGCTTCCTATTGCAGAAAAACTAAAGATAAATTTGGGTCTGTTAGTAAACATGTCTTGGCCACATTAAAAAATTGTACTTTTTTTTTTTTGCCCTAGCCGGTTTGGTTCAGTGGGTATAGTGTTGACCCATGGACTGAAGGGTTCTGGGTTCAATTCTGGTCAAGGTCACATACCTCGGTCAGAGACCAATCAATGTGTCTCTCACATTGATATTTCTTTCTCTCTGTCTCTCCCCCTCCTTTCTACTCTCTCTAAAAATCAATGGAAAAATCCTTGGGTGAAGATTAACAAAAAAAAAAAAAGAAAAATTGTATTAATTTTTAAAGGGCACATACCTTTAGAAATTATGAAATGTATTCATAAATTTGCCAATCTAAAGAGTGCTGGTGTAACAGATAATTCATAATAATTTACTTCTTAGTTTACACTAGAAATAAGAGTTTCTAAGGGCTAAGAATTCTAATTAACATATGTAATTAAAGCTACTAAAAATAATAAGGGAAAACAACTCTGTATGCAAGAAAGTAAGATATGTTTTGGGGTAAGAAAAGGTATTGAGATATGAAGGTGAATTTTTTGAAGAGAAAAGAAAGTAAATTTGCCTGAAAGTAAAGACTGGTTATATTATTATGGGAAAGGTGAGAATAAAGGACAAATTAAATAGAGTTGAAAAAAGAGAAAGACTCAAGGGGCCTAAAATTAAGTGAATCTATTGTAAGGATTATAAAATTAAGCATTAAAATCAGTAGTGTACAAAAGTAAAACTAAAACTTGAATTTCTGCCTTCTGCTGAAGTTTTTGGATTGTTGGTCTGCTCCTTATTAGAGATTGTGGGAGGATTTTCTATAGTTTTTAATTAATCTGTCTAGAATGCAAAGATTTTGTATTTTACAATAACTAGGGTCCCAGTGCATGAATTCATGCACCTTGAAAGGAACTGTGCCCCCGCCAAGCCCCTCCCACCGCAGCCCTCCCATCCCCTGTCTGCCGGCAGCCCGGCTCCCACCACTGCCACTCACACCCACTGACAGTGCAGAGCGATTGGGGCCGGTGCATGCAGCAGGTGCGAGCAGGGCTGGCACCATCAGTGGGTGCCAGCGGCAACTGCTGCCCCAATCACCCCTCAGGAGCACAAGAAGGTAAAGAAGCCATTAGGGGCGATCGGTGCCGGCAGCAGGTGCGACCACAGTGCACGGGAGCAAAGAATTTTCAGTAACCACCAGAGGCTCACCCCGATGACAGCGACTGGCACCCCGCCTTGGTTTAGTGCCCCCACTCACCTGCTCCACCATCCCAGCACAGCCAATGCCCGCCATGTTCCACACTCTGCCACCTGCTGCTGACGCCCACCATGTTCCGTGCGCGCCCCCTGGTTGTTCGGTTGTTTGGTTGTTCTGCCATTTGGTCTATTTGCATATTAGGGTTTTATATATATAGATATTCTGTGCTTCATGTTGTCTTATTGAGGCCTTTGATTACTTAAGAAAACAGAATCTTCTTTAAAAAGCTAAGTTTTCCTCACAATTATGTGACTGGTATTTTCTTTTGAAATCTTATGTTGTCACTTTGGCTAAATAGGTAACTAAGTATTGTTTCACAATGATCTGAGTTTCTTATTTAGTAAAGTTCCAAAATCTTTTAATATATTTGACAAATTTTCCAAAATCAATTTCTAAAGGAAGTCTTTTTGACCTGGAGGTAACTTTGAGATTTTAAAGAGAGTCTCTGGAACATCTCAAAAGATTTGTTCTCTCTCCTTATAAAAAACAGATATTAAACTAATTAGGCTTATTTGAACTAGAGGCCCGGTGCATGAAATTCATGCACTGGTAGGGTCCCTAGGCCTGGTCAGTGATCAGGGCCAATTGGGGCCTTCTGACTACCCAAAGAAGCATGGCCCAAATAAAACAGCAGAACAAAACTCTAGGGGGGAAAAAAACTAAACAAAATGGAGATAAGCAATCTACTAGATGCAGAGTTCAAAACCCTGCTTATAAGTATGCTTGAGGAATGTATTGAGGACCTCAACAGAACCAGTCAGAAATGAAGGATACAGTAATGAAATAAAGAATACTTTGCAGGGAATCAAGAGTAGAGTAGATGAAGCTGAGAATCAAATCAGCAACTTGGAATATAAGGAAGCAAAAAACACGCAATCAGAACAGCAAAAAGAAAAAAGAATCCTAAAAAAATGAGGATAGTGTAAGGAGCCTCTGTTCGAATCATGGGGATGCCAGAAGGAGAAGAGAGACAGTAAGAAATTGAAAATTTATTTGAAAAATAATGACAGAAAACTTCCCTAACTTGGTGAAGGAAACAGATTTACAAGTCCAGGAAGCACAGAGAATTCCAAGCAGGATGAACCCAAAGAGGCCTACACCAAGACACATTATAATTAAAATGCAAAAGGTGAAAACAGAGAATCTTAAAATCATCAAAAGAAAAGCGGTTAGTTACATACAAGGAAGCTCCCATAAGACTGTCAGCTGATTTCTTAACAGAAACTATGCAGGCCAGAAGGGAGTGGCAAGAAATATTCAAAGTGATGAAAAGCAAGGCCCTATAATTAAGATTACTCTACCCTGCAAAGCTATCATTTAGAATCAAAGGAGAGATAAAGAGCTTCCCAGACAAGAAAACACTAAAGGAGTTCATCACACCAAAACAGTATAATATGAAATGTTAAAGGGTATTATTTAAGAAGAAGAGAAGATTAAAAATATGAACAATAAGATGACAATAAATACATATCTATCAACAATTGAATCTATAAACAAAATAAACCAACAGAACAGAAATGGACACATAGATGAGAACTTTTTTTGGTTGCCAGATAAAAGGGGGACTGGGAGTGGGTATAAAAGTTAAAGGGATTAAGAAGTACAAATTGGTTGCTACAGAATAGACATGGGGATGTAAAGCACAGCATGGGGGATATAGTCCATATTCTAATAACTAGGTGTGGCATGGGTGCAGGATTTATTGGGATGATCACATATTAAGTTATGTAATGTCTGGTCATTGGGGTGTACAAAAAAGTAGAAATATATAATTAAAAGTAATAATTTGCTCTAACCATTGACCTTTGTTTTTCTTTTCTTCTTCTTTCTTTTTTTTTTTTTTTATAGAAATGCCTCTTATTCATTACCTGATTGCTTGCACAAGGCCTAACTTTGGGAGCCCACCTGCAAGACCACCTCCTAAAATGAGACACACTGTTTAACTGAACTGCCTTATTCTCAAGACTGAGACTGGTTTAATGACATGTAGAGCAATCTATCAACTTAACTTCAGGACTGTGAAACTTATCTTAAGTTTTAAAGGTGAGAGTAAAGGGGAGCAGTATTTGTCACCCCAAAATACGCCATTTTGGCCCGAGGATTATTTTGAGCTAAAGGAAATGAAAGCCCAGCAGATTCAGAAAAAGCTCTTAACCGCCCTCTCCGCCCCCCCCCCACCCCCTTCAACTGCCTAAACTGACATTAAAAAGGGGCCTGTACCGGGAAGAGAACTGATACCTTTTGCCTAAGAAACTCATCTGCGTAACAGGGCAGCCACTATTTTCCAGACATCTCCGTTCACTTTCCAGTGAATGGCCTTCCTCCCTGTGGTATCCCAAGACTCCTGCTCCTTTTCTTAGTTCAGGATGTTATTACATAAGCCTCAATTACCTGATTGCCTTTTGAACCCCATATCTTTGGGGTTCCCATACGTACAAAAGTCATTTGTTTTTCTTCTGTTAATCTGTCTTATGTCATTTTAGTTGTTTATGAGCCAAAGAACTTAATAGGATAGGACAATTTTTCTACTCCTAGATCAGTGGTTCTCAACCTGTGGGTCGTGACCCCTTTGGCAGTCGAACGACCCTTTCACAGGGGTCGCCTAAGACCATCCTGCATATCAGATATTTATACTACAATTCATAACAGTAGCAACATTACAGTTATGAAGTAGCAACGAAAATAATTTTATGGTTGGGTCACCACATGAGGAACTGTATTTAAAGGGCCAGAAGGTTGAGAACCACTGTCCTAGATGCTTCAACACTGGCCACTGCAGCTGCTAAAAATTTGAGGGTAACACAATTTAGCCCATAACAAAGAGGATGAAGAATGTACATTTGTGTATCTTTTGGAACTGAGAAGATAACTTCTCTTTTTCTGAAAGATAAGATTGACCTCTGTGGTCCTTAAATATTTTCTGGTTTCAAGTGTTCTAAATCAAGGAGAGTGAAGAACTGACCTTCAGCCCTTCTGGCTTCCTGAGCAGCAGTGTGTGAATGAGCTGGTGGAAATGAGCCCCCCGTCCAAGAATCTGTTCAAAATCCACACATCTAATGGTGACAAATAAAAAATTCTACTTGTGAAAAAAGAAACGACCTTCACTCAGTTGTGCAGCGTTCAGGTGATACCCAGCTGGTGACAGGGTCACCTCCCTCCAACACCAATTTGGCAGATTTTGAACTTAGACTCTGGAATTATCAGATATGGTTTGAATTCTGTCATATCAGCTATAAGATCTGGGACAAGGAACTTGGCCTTGCCATCTGTAAAATGGTGGCAGTGGTGGAGAGGCAGTAATAACACTTCATACCACAAAGGTTTGTGACAAGAAGACAATTCAAGTAAAGTACTCAATGAATGTTAACTATCATCATCATTAAAGATCACCCATGCCAGTGTCTGAAATTGTTAGGTAAGGAATCCAAAGCTTGATGTTCTGCTGACATTTTTTCCAAATTCCTTCCTCATTTCAGGCAGCGTTTTCTTTGAAATCTAAGGGAGAATACTGGCCTATAGATTCACCTTGAAGCCATGGCAAGTGTTGGAGGTCTCCCACATTTATAATCCATTTGACTTTGTCTGAAAGAAAGTGTATAGCAAAGGAATTAAGAGGAACAGTATTCCTGTTTCTCCTTCTTTATAAAGGTAGTAATTACAGTGGATGCTGCACCCCAGAGCACTCAACATGGTCACAGCTAATTTAAAAACAAGTAAGAACTCAAACTCAAACATTCATAGGGTGATTTTGACTTGATAGTCTTTCAAACATATGAATGTTAACAGCAAACAGCACCAGAATGTTAAAACTCGGTCCTTGAGTTTTGGCTAAAAATGAATTCAGAACCAAGACTCAAATACAAGAAAAAGTACTTTTAGTCACAGAGGCAGAAGTGAGCCATGGAAGAAGTGAGCCAGCTGGGCTGCTTGGGCTCAGGAAACAAGTTACAGAGGCCAAGGAAGGGCCCTTGGAGCTTAGGAGGAAGAGAGGCAGAAGAGAATGCGCCTGGGAAGGAGACAGGAGAGAGAGAGCCCTGGGGAAAGTGGGGGTGGAAAAGTCCCGGCATGCCCCAGAGAGAAAGCGTGCATGCCGGTCCTGTCCTAAGGGTTGTTATCTAGATGTCTCAGGGGAGATCTCAATGGAATATCCATCACATTTCCAGGGTGTCCTTCAGAGTCATGGTCCCTAATGGCGCCCTGGTAGCGGTCACTGGCCACGGCAGCTGCTACTGATGTCAGCCATGGTCGCCCAGGCTTTTCTGGGCCTGGAGTTGAAACACAGCTGAGGCCTAGATGTCATCTCTAATTTGACCAAAGCTCTGACTCTGTGGTCAGCAGACCTAAGGCTTTGTTCTTAAGATTATTTGATGCATTGTCCTAAGGATTTAATACCTAAGGGCTGTATGGGAGTCATACGAGGCTATGCTCCAGTCCCTTAGTTCCTCCTCTACAGGCATTTACCACATATGTGACTAGCAACATGCCAGGGGAGGAAAGGTCAGGGAGGGTCTGAACCTCATAACCAGTGACATGAAAAGGTCAGGGGGTCTAAACCACATGATCAGTACTATGCTAGGGGAGCAAAGGTCACCCTGGGGGCGAGATCCTCCCTACACTTGTCTGTTGCTAGGCACCTGGGTCTTTCCACCCCGTGACCTTGCATCTCGCCCATCATCCGTGCTCTGCTCATGCCTGCCTAACTGCCTACTGAATCGAAGCCACTTTTCTCTTCTGAAATTCAAGGCCAGTTGCTTTACTCCCTAGGCCCTCGTTTAGGAATGAGCGGCTCATTAATTATCTTCTTGACTGCAGAATGGATGATGTACAATTTCATTTTCACAATGGATGAGTCAGCTAGAAGGGGCCTCATGGCTGGCAACCATGGATCACAATTTCTTCTTTGTTTCTCCTCGGTTAGGAATAGCTTACACACCCCTCTGAAGAAGCATACTTATCCTCCTAATTGCACTTAACTTGCTTTTCAATTCTCATAAATTTGGTACATTGACATGTTTGGATGTAACTTCATCAGAAACATCATCTACATCCTTTGTCATAAAAGCATGTCAGGGTTACACTGGACACACATCGAATAACATGGTTTATGAAAAATACTGACTCCATTCTTTTTACCACACAGATATTTAGAGTTAAAACAACTTTCCAAATAAAAGGAACATGAAATCTGCCTTTATTCTTAGGTATTAGAAGAAAGCAGTTTGCAAATATTCTCTGGAAAAAGTTTTTCTGTGTAATTTGATGTGCAAACTACACACACCTGAGCTTTTTTCTTTTTCACTTGGTTTTCAGACTCTAAAAGCTGATTCATAGGGTTATTTCTTTAAATTATAGCTAATTAAAAGGATGGCTTCTATGAAAGCTGCAAAATACAGGAAAAAGGCCGAACCTCTGCTCTGTCTCATGCGGAGCACCCCTCCTGCCCTCCTTTTTCATGAGGAAATGACGCATTCTCTAGGGTGGGGGCATGATTGTTTGCCATTTATTTTATCTCTTTCTAAAATGCGTTTGCCTTCTTTTGAATAATCACTATACTTTTTAAAGGCCTTTTCTAAACAGAATTGGCATACTTTTTCTAACAAAAGCTGTATCTTTAGCTTTCTTGTGCTTTTTGTCCCCCTTTCAATGGAGCCAGTTAAACACTGGCAGCAAAAGAAAAGTAATTTTTATAGGGTATACACCTCTGAATGAATTACCCCAATTCCACATAGTTAAACAACAGAAACCCCTACATGAATTCATTATAATAAAATTAGGTGAACCTGTGAAAAAAGAATATCCAAACAACAGGACTAGATTAACCCTTTAAGGTATGGATGAGAAAACACATTTCCAAGTGACTTTTAAATAAAGGATCAGACAAGATCACATGGTGAGTCCGAGGCAGCACCCCATTACAGTGGTGGGCAGTTCTCCAATGACTGATATATTTAGGAATGTGTTTGCATTTGAATGGAAACGCCCTTATATACCCAAACACAAAGTCCCCAAAATGATGAACAAAGAATTCTGAAGAAACAAAACCTGATTGCCTGTGACATTAAGGCGGTTGAGAAATGAGAACTGGTGGAATGAACAACGCAGGGACTGGAAACAGCAGGACGAAGCCACGCCCCACTGCTCTCCCTGCGTCCTCCCTGCCCTGGAGGTCTCCCATCACCTCCAGGCGCCTGCAACTCTGCAGACTCTGTGCTCAAGCAGATTCCTCCTCGGCCTGCTGGGCCGCAGAGAAAAAAGGAAGAGATAGGATTAGGCAAAAGGAAGTTTGCTGATGCACAAATACGAGAAAGCTTCTTTGGCAATTATCTGAAGATGGCAGCAATGTGTCAGACGGGCAGAGAGTAAATTAAATAAATTAAAGTTAATTAGCTTTGCTACATTGTAGTAGTCACATAAAGGTTTTACATTTTTAAAAGCTAAAAATGATAGATAAGTTTATTTCTTAACCCCCACAGACCAATCAGTCACTTGTGTCCATTTTTTGTCATTTTTATTATAAAGGCCCAGGCCAACCCTTGTCGATACCAGAGACAACCCTTATACTCTGGAAGCTGTTTCCTGCTGGTTTGCTCGCTGGGTTTTGCTTTAAACCAGTTTTGATTCCCCAGCAGCTGCCAGGTGGTAACGCCACCCCCTGAAAGCTCCCTCCAGCGAGGGCTTCCAGGTTCCGCTCGTATAAATACAAGATGCCCAGTTAAATTTGAATTTCAGATCAACAAGGAACAATTTTTTAGCATAAGCACATCCCAAATGCTTCATGGAACACACTTATGTGAAAACATGTGTTACTGACCTAAAGTTTAAGTGTAACCGGGGACCTGAATTTGCTCTGGCAGCTCCCTGGGAGCTGGGCCTGGCCTGCAGGGCACTCTGCGCCCCAGGAAGAAGCAGCTCCGAGTTTACCCCACGTAAGAAGCTGAGGGGAGAAGCCCCAGATGTTCCTGGAATGGGGACAGAACGGGGCTGCTGGAGGCAAGGATGGGAGTGCGCCCTCTTCAAGGCACCACGCCGGGAGTGTTCCTCATCTGAGGACTTACAAAGGTCGGTTTAAAGGGAGCCAATGTCTGTCTGTTAACGTTTCATACACCTGCGCATTTAAAACTGATCAGCAGCGAGAAGTGGTCACACCAGCCTCCTCGGCACGGTGGTCAACATGTGGCCTCTGAAAAGAACGTTTTCCTTTCAGGAATGCAACCTGAGGCGACTTTCTTTTACCTCAAAGCTCTTTGCAATAAAATGACGCTGATGTTTGAATTAGATGAGTGTGTCTATTTTTCTTTCATATTTTTCTTGCCTTTTCTGTCTGTACTAGTCTTTGATTTTAATTCTGCATTATCTTTAGGATAAGAAGTGATAAGCACCATGTAGCGCAGGTAGCCCTGTCTAAAGTCCTGTCAAAATACTAGTTGTCATTTGTCACAATCTGTATCTGATACATTTTGATTTGGTTTCCATATAATTTGAACAGTCAGTTGTAAGTTGAGGCTCTAATGTTATAAACAATGTTATTTCAAAGATTAATTATTAAAAGTTATGTGGGAAAATATTTTGAATAAACTACCAGTTTATTCCATTTTCCAAGCATCAATTTAGGATCATAAACAAGATTATGCAAGGAAAGCTCTCTTAGTGGTTCTGATTATCTGATAGATAATAAAGCCTCCACTAGAGCCCATTTGTAAATGAAATTACTAATGTTATTATTTATTAAATAGAAATTATTTTATTTTTTATAAAACTTGGGTGTAACAAAATGATGTCATTTTTTATCAAAGAAAAGTTCTCATTTGACTTTATGCTAAAGTAATGATAAGTATTTTCTTAACTTTGACCATTTCAAAGCTGTCTCAAATTCTATTTAAATGTTTAAAATAAAAATTAATAAATATTTAATATTATAAACATATTGAGGAGGAGCATATGGTAGAGTCCAGTGGTCAGCAAACTCATTAGTCAACAGAGCCAAATATCAACAGTACAATGATTGAAATTTCTTTTGAGAGCCAAGTTTTTTAAACTTAAACTATATAGGTAGGTACATTGTTACTAACTTAATTAGGGTACTCCTAAGCTGGCCTTTTCTAAAAACGTCCTCAATCTGATTGAGGTATGTTCTCTGAGGTCGACCCCTTCCAACTCTCCCATCCACACTCGTCTTGTATACTTGTTTCATCTATCTCCTTTCGTTCATCCTCTCTTTATGTCCAAACCATCTCAACATACCTTTCTCAATCCTCGACACTACATCTTCTTTCACTCCACAACGTTCCCTAAAATTAACTTAATAAACTTTACTTAAAGTTTTAAGTCTTAGTTAAACTATAGGTACATTGAATAAAACTTGATATCATACTTAATAACAATATTATTTATTGATAAAATTAAATTCCTTACAATTTACCTTACAATATCCATAAAATTAAATCATGACAATGACTGACAAACACTAATGTGAACAATGGCCTTGCATCTCCTTGGAAAGTTTGGGTAAGTCAGGTTTGTATGTTGTTGTGTTTAATTTTAGGTACAATTCCAGGTTCTCATCAATAAGACGACTTCTCAATTTACTCTTGATAAGGTTCATGCTTGAAAATGATTGTTCACATAAATATGTAGACCCAAATAAGAAAAGAACAGCAAATGCTAGTTTTTTCAATTGATTATATGAGTCAGGAATACTATTCCAGGTGTTAAAAATCAACATATCTTCCTTCTCCAGGTCTTTCAAAGCAGACCACTTGTGCTGTGAACTAAGTTCACATTTGTTTTTCTCCAATATTTCTATATCAGCACAAAGACGTTCAAATTTCGAGCTCCACAGTTCTTTGTTTTTTAAATCCAGCAATTGCATTTCAAAGTTGCCAATATTCAATATTAAAGGGAAAAAAATTTAATTCTGTTACAGTAGCATTGAGAGGTTTTTTAACAAAGGCTAATGTCACTTTGCTGTTTCTGAATTCCTGGAACCTGTTGAGAAAAGCTTCCCTCATATTTAAAAGTATTGTTTTGAAATAGCAAATGTCAATATCAGAATTATTTTCTTGGCGACATTTCAACAGGCTTGGAAAGTGAATCAAAGTTTCTCTTTCAAAATCTTGAGCAAAAAGAGATAATTTGTTTTGGAATGAAATAACTTCTAACATCGAAAAAACTGTGTTTCCTTTCCCCTGTAGTTTACGATTAAGCTGATTTAGATGAGACATAACGTCTACCATGAAAAAAAATTTTTGGATCCACTGATCGTTCGTTAGTTCTGGATAGTGAACACCCTTCTCAAGGAGAAATGCTTTAATTTCTGTTAATAATGAAGCAAAACGTTTCAAAATGTTTCCTCTTGATAACCAACGTACCTTGTTATGCAGCAGAAGATCTGCGTACTCTCCATTTCAACTAAAAATTCTTTAAATTGGCGATGATTAAGAGCTTTAGTTATAATGGAGTTGATAATCTTAATCACCAATTCCATAACTTTGCAAATTTCTTCTGGAAATGTCTGCGAACAAAGTACTTCTTGATGAAGGATGCAATGGTAAGTAAGTATCTCGTGATTAATTTTTTTCTTTCAAAATAGCACCAAACCCGTTTCTTACGCCGGTCATACTTTTCGACCCGTCTGTTGAAATTGAGATAATTTTATCAAGTGGAATATGATGTTTTTCAATGCACTCAATTACAGCATTTGCTATATCCTCTCCACGTGTTTGACCTTTGAGTGGCAATAATCCTAAAAGTTCTTCTTTAGGACCTGTAGATGAAATAAATCATACAAAAGGTGAAACTTGCGCTGTATCATTTATGTCACAAGACTCGTCAACTGCTATTGATAAAGCTGAAACCAATTTAAGATCTTCAACTTGCTGGTTGGTTATATTTGAAGACATTTTGACTTCTATCTTTCACCGTTTTAGCAGACAATGGTGACTCTTTAATTTTTTTTAGAATATCTGCTTTGTTCTTAAAATCCCAAAATAGCTCTTCGGATACATTTATAAAACAACTTTTTATGTATTTGCCGTCCGTATATGGTTTTCCTCTCTTAGCAATCTCTTGACTAACCACAAAACTTGCAACATTAACATTGTTGGAAGATTGTGTCCAGTAATTAAATACAGAACTTGATTTTTCTTGACTCTTCTGAAGTTCCTCAACTGCTTTCTTCCTTGCATCACCGACAGGATAT
Source organism: Myotis lucifugus (assembly GCF_000147115.1). Taxonomy (NCBI): domain Eukaryota; kingdom Metazoa; phylum Chordata; class Mammalia; order Chiroptera; family Vespertilionidae; genus Myotis; species Myotis lucifugus. The sequence continues at coordinate 345,024 of NW_005871606.1, read as the reverse complement.
TTAGTACTAAATGACACGTGTTTAGTTGTAAAGTGTCTCTCCAAATTTGATTTCTTGTTATGCGCCATTTTTTCCTGACAAATAAGACAGGTCGGAAGGCCATTTAAGTTTTGAATAAACGCGAAAGTCTCGGTCCATTCAACTTTAAATTCATGGTTTTCGTCTTCCGTTTCTCTTTGCTTCTTCTTTGTAGCCATGTCAAACAGGGCACCTAAAAAATGTTTCATTTTATAATAATAAAGCCACCAACACAAAAGAATTACAATTCTTAAATTGATGACAAAAATACCTGTAGGATTTGCAGCTGGTTGGAAAAATACAGGTAACTTTATGCTTCGAGTAGATACTTTTGTCACCCGCAAGCGATGCGGATGCGACTAGCACTAACCACTGCACGAGACTGCTGACTGACTGGCTCACTCAAATAGTGCATGAATCGCGCGCGCCTCCCCCGCGCTGTGTATCCTGTGGCCGCTTGCGCCAAGTCTCCAGTCGCCCGCCCTACCGACACCCCCCACTTCTTCTAAAGCCATTTCTTCAAAATAGACTTGCCCAGGCCGAAAACCGACTTCTGCGCATGGCCTTGAAGTTTCAATCGCACTGTATGTGCGCGCCCGCACGTGGTATTTTGTGAAAGAGCCACACTCAAGGGGCCAAAGAGCCGCATGTGGCTCGTGAGCCTCGGTTTGCCGACCACTGGTATAGTCAAATCTCAAAGGTACGGTAGAATATATATATTCTAATTCTCCTGGCAACCTTGCAAGCTAGGTGCTATTGTTCCATTGTTTACAGGGGGAGATCGAGGCTCTGAGGCGCAGGGGGCGTTGACCAGGAGCCTGGCACTAGTGAGGGCAGAGCTGAGAGCTGAAGCCAGTCTGGCTGCGCTGACCCCGTGCCCTTTCCCTGCACCATGGTTGTAGGTGGAGGCCCAGTGAGCCAAGATGATGTGATAATATCAGATTTACGAGCTTCCTCCTTCCAAAAAGGAATAGAGGCAATCTAACAAGTAAAACAAGACATTTAAAAATGGGAACAAAACATAAGACAGTTTAGGAGAGTTGATGTTATAATGGAACAGAAATTATTTTTGGTGAGTCTGAATTCAGCTCTGAGTGTCCTCATAGGCAAGTAACAGAGGAAGTTGAGTTACAAAGTTCTGTTTGTCCTAACAAGCCAATGAATGCGCTCATTTGCAAAGACAGTCTTTTTATTTATTTATTTTTTTTGTCCATTCAACTTTTTTTTAAAATTAAATCTTTATTGTTCAGATTATCACAGTTGTTCCTCTTTTATCTCCCCATAGTTCCCCTCCAACCGGTTCCCACCCCATCCTCTGCCCTTACCACCCTCCCACCCACTGTCCTCATCCATAGGTGTACGATTTTTGTCCAGTCTCTTCCTGCACCCCCCACACCCCTTTCCCCCCTGAAAGTAGTCAGTCCACTCCCTTTCTATGCCCCTGATTCTATTCTATTTACCAGTTTGTTCGGTTCATCAGATTATTTATTCACTTGATTTTTAGATTCACTTGTTGATAGATGTGTATTTGTTGTTCATAATTTGTATCTTTACCTTTTTCTTCTTCTTCCTCTTCTTAAAGGATACCTTTCAGCATTTCATATAACACTGGTTTGGTGGTAGTGAACTCCTTAAGCTTTTCCTTATCTGTGAAGCTCTTTATCTGACCTTCAATTCTGAATGATAGCTTTGCTGGATAAAGTAATCCAGGTTGTAGGTTCTTGCTGTTCATCACTTTGAATACTTCTTGCCACTGCCTTCTGGCCTGCATAGTTTCTGTTGAGAAATCAGCTGACAATCGTATGGGTACTCCCTAGTAGGTAACTGACTGTCTTTCTCTTGCTGCTTTTAAGATTCTCTCTTTGTCTTTTGCTCTTGGCATTTTAATTATGATGTGTCTTGGTGTGGTCCTCTTTGAATTCCTTTTGTTTGGGGTTCTCTGTGCTTCCTGGACTTGTAAGTCTATTTCTTTCACCAGGTAGGGGAAGTTTTCTGTCATTATTTCTTCAAATAGGTTTTCAATATCTTGCTCTCTCTCTTCTTCTGGCACCCCCATAATTCGGATGTTGGTACACTTGAAGTTGTCCCAGAGGCTGCTTACACTATCTTCATGTTTTTGGATTCTTTTTTCATTTTGCTTTTCCGGTTGGGTGTTTTTTGCTTCTTTGTATTTCAAATCTTTGACTTGATTCTTGCAATTCTCTAGTCTGCTATTGGAACTCTGTATAATATTCTTTATTTCAGTCAGTGTATGCTTAATTTCTAGTTGGTACTTTTTCATATCCTTGAGGGTCTCACTAGATTTCTTGAGGGTCTCACTGAATTTATTGGTGGCTTCTAGAAAATTCTTGAAAAACCTTATAAGTGTGGTTTTGAACTCTATATCCAGTAGTTTGCTTTCCTCCATTTCTGTCATTTGTGACCTGCTTCTTTGTCTCCGCATTTTTTATGCTTCCCTGTGTTGATAGAGTGGCTTTCTGTGCTAGGTGTCCTATAGGGCCCAGTGGCTCAGCCTCCCCAATTACCTGAGGTGGACACTCTTGGTGCACCCCTTTGTGGGCTTTGTGCACAGTCTTGTTGTAGTTAAGCCTTGATTGTTGTAGGTATCACTGGGAGGAATTGACCTCCAGGCCAATTGGCTGTGAGAATCAGCTGTGTCTGCAGTGGGAGAACTTCTGTGCTGGAGACACTCTTATGGGGCAAGACCTGCTTCAGTGGGGCTTTGGTGCTCACTGAGTCTGCCCCTGAGTGTGTCCCTTATGGATCTGAGGAGTTATAATCTGGATAGTCCCACTCTGACCACTGGGTACACTGGCTCTTGGATGTCTAAGGAGGTGCTAATTTAGCCTCTGCCTGAGGCTACCCAGCAGGAGCTATGAAGAGATCTGCAGATTCCTCTTCTTTGTTTGGGATTTGGAGGTGCCCAGATGAGGCCCAACTGTGAAGCAATGCAAGCTGCTGTGGGGCCTTGAGCCTTCTTTTGGAAGTTCTGGGTCTCTGAGACACAGCTGCAGTTTGTTAGGTAATTTTCAGATTGCAAAGGGCCAGGCCTTTCATATGCAAAAGCCTCTGTACACAGCTTGGGTGGGGCGGGGTCTCAGGGAATCAACAGGGTGGAGGAAACAGCTATGGCTGATCCTTAGTCCTACCCTAAGAGGCCCTGGGTCTCAGTGTCCTGCAGTAATCGCTGCAAGCACCTCTGAGAGAAAGCCGCCCTCGAGTTCCGCCCATTGCCAGACAGTCCGGTTTCTCCCCGCATGAGTCTGGTTCCCCAGAGACTCGCCCAGGACTGGAATTCAGAGCAGTTGGGAGCTTGAGACTCCCTCCCAATTGAAAATGACACCGGCGTTCTTCGTTGCCAGCACTTTCCTTGCGCACCTCCGTACCTCTGCACTTTGCTTCCGCACCTCCTCTGAGTCTCAGTGTGCTTTTCTCTTTCCTTCTAGTTGTAGAATTTCCACTCAGCCAGCCTTCCTGTGGTTCTGGATGATGTCCGTTTTGTCTTTTAGTTGTATTTTTGAAGTGGTTGTGCGAGGCAGCAATTTCCAGTGTTTACCTATGCCGCCATCTTGGTTTCTCCTCGACAGTCTTTTTATTTGATGAAGGAATTTGTGACCTGAATTCTTTATTAAGGGATGCTCAATAATCGAATGGATATTGCCTTATTGAATCTTTACGTTTGTAGAAATCAAGTAGTTTCACAGAAACCTTGAGCCTGAACTGCATTTGAGTTATAAATTACCATTTTAAAATAGTACTGATATATATGGGTGTTTATTACATAACTCATGCTAAGGAATGAACACTAAATTGCAATTCGTTAAGGACATTTTGGCAAAAGTGGACATAGTATTATGGTGATAGTGCCATTTGATGACCTGATACCGGGGTCAGTGGCTTGCTCCAAAGGGCCTGATACTAAATATTTTAAGCTTTGTGAGCTCCATGGTCTCTGTTGCAACTGCTCAACTCAGCGGTCAGAGGGTGAAGGCCGCCCAGACAGCACATAAATAAATGAGTGTGTGTGTGGCGGGGGGGGGGAGGGGGCAGGGGTGCATTAAACTTTATTTACAAAAACAGGCAATGAACCACATTTGGCTTATGGGCCCTTGTTTGCTGACACCCCCCCCCCAATATAATAAAGAATAGAGACTGACGGCTAGACCCTTCAGCATCTGTCTCAGATGCCAGAGGCCCACCTGAACCTGCATCACCAGTAATTCAAGGAGGAACTCTGCACCGTGTGTGCACATTCTCTGTTATTGCTTCATCAGAGGTTCGTTCTGAGCAGACAGCAAGAAGCAGAGTTCATGTTGTGAAGAGGTGGAACTCACAGCTGCAGGCTGTGCCCCCTAAAGGCTGCAGCGTGGGGCTCAGGAGGTGCAGCCCAGCTACTGCTGCTGCTTCTGCAGGAGGAGGGCGAGTTTCTGATTGTCTGTCGGGAGGGATGTCTTTTCCTAATTCCTGTGCAGGCCTGCTGTGTGTCCACAGAGGCCCCGTGCAAGCCTGAGGTCGCGACTCATATCCTTCCCACTTTTGTGGGCGGCCACTCAGAAGCAAGCTTTGCGTGGTTCTTGAAAAAGAATTAGGTGGCAGCCGTAGGGTTTGGTGCCATATTTCAGGAAGAAGACACTTGGGGTCTGAGAAATATTAAGGGCAGCTGTTAACAAGTGACTTTTGCAACCAGAACACCATAAGATTGTGTTTACTCTCTCTTATTTTGGTCTTAATAGGCTGTCATGGACTTTAAAATCCTAACCAAATCTAAGGAAATTGCATAATTGCTATAATGGGCCATGACCCTTGCGGGGCCCAATGCTGACTCTGATGACAGATGGTGGGAGAGTCTGTGCTTGTTTTCTGAGCAGATTCACTGCTAACCTGTGCTCAATTGTGTGATAAGTATGTTCAAAACTTGCTGTTCTTCATGACATCGATGAAACCTGGGCTGCGATTTGTTAAGAAGGATGCTGACATAGACTTCTTTTGTTTACTTGAGTTAGTTTTATTATTTTTATTATTAAAATTTCTCATAGAATTAAAACAATACTAAAATATAGAAAAGAAAAGCGGAGGCGCCCTGTGCTTTCTGGCCTTCGGGCAATGCTGAGGGAGGAGTGACCCAGGACGGGCTCTAAAATATATCCTCTGGGTTTCCTCCTAGTAGGTTTTTCCTTTTTTTATTAATTTTAATTTTTTGTTAACCCTCACCTGAAGATAGAGAGTGGAAGGGAGAGGGAGAGACAGAGAATCATCCTCCCACACTCGCCCCAACCAGGGCCGGGGATCGAGCCTGCACCCGAGGTATGTGCCCTTGACCAGAACCCTTCAGTCTACAGGCTGACGCTCTATCCACTGAGCCAAACAGGCCCAGGCTTGTTTTATTTTTGTATTTAAATCTTTAGTCTGACCTGAGTATGTTTTGAGTGTGTTGTGAGGTGTGAATTTGATTTTCATCTGTTGAGTGGCCAGTGTTTACACTGATGAATGACTCCATCATATGTTAATATGCAGCCCAGATGCCTCATGGGAACGTCCACTGTTTCATACAGACGGTGAAAGGGTGGAGCTTTAATCAAATGACCTTTTCCTGCTTCATCAGGAGTTCATAAATGAAATTGGCATTTTTTTGTTTTGTTTAATTTGGATTTTTTTAACGGAAGTGCATGATGGGGGTGAGGATGATGCTCCCACAGTGCGGTGCCCCGCCTTGATCTGTGTCAGGATCCCAGCCGTTATACCCACCGCTGTGGTTGTGCTTTTATCATCAGGGCAAATGTTCACACAGGGGAGGCAAGTCATGTTTTGGTAAATTATGCAAATAACTGACCTCTCAGACCTTCCTGAAAGGGTCTCAGAGATCCCAACAGTAGGCTGTGATTTCTGAGAGAAGAAGAATTCTGGCCATCTTGCTTGTCATTCATTGTATTCCAGTCTAGCATATAGTAGCACATCAATAGCTATTCCTGAATGAGTGCTTGTTACCACCTCTACCAGTTAGCTTTCATTGCAGTAATACTGGGTGATAAACAACACGAGTCTCAGTGGCATCCTAACAGCATTTTCTACTCGCACCTCTGCCGGCTGCCTGGTTCCGCTGATCCAGGCAGAACTCGCCTGGGCTCTGCTTCTCACCACAGAGCCTGGGGTGGTGCCTCTGCCCCACGTCTCTCGTTGCTCCATAGGCCGAGAGCTTCTCTGTGGAGGAGACATGAGAGAGAGACCAGAAACACGAAAGACCTATTGAACTTAGAAGAGGCGCTCTACTTCTAGCCGTATACTTTTGCCCAAACAAGTCACATGGCCAAACCCAAAGTCAAGGAACAGGGGTACTCATTGCCCATAGTGAGGTCATGGCAGAAATGTGGTTGCAGAGAGGGAGGAAAGAAGAACTGAGACCAAACTGCTCATGGAGGTACCAACGCATCCCAGTTTGCCTCGGATTCTCCTGGTTTTAGCGCTGAAAGTCTCAGGTCCCAGGAAGCCCCTCAGTCCCTGGCAAATTGGGACAGATGTCCATCCAGTGCACATGGAGCCAACTGTAGGTTAAGAATTGTATGATATGGGAGTTGGTCGCATTTTAAATTTTTTCTCCTTTCTCAAGCATTATAACTTTAGATGCAAATATTCAATAAAAACTTCTGCTTATAATTGGGTGGGGGGATGGCAAAAATGAATATTAATTGTTTTCACCCTCCACAAAGAAGACATACTCTGTGTATATAGAATCATCAGGTCACTCATTAAAATAATGATTTTATCAAACACAGTTTGAACCATCTACTAAAAAAATTCTATTTTAAATATATGTACGATATCATTTATATGTGATAAATTATGGTAGGAATCTCTTATATTTTGCAAATATCTTTTAACATTTTCCTCAATTTAGTTCATTTTTATATCCTTAATCATAAAGCTATAAAAACAAGATGATATTGTTACTGACACCGTGTAGTTATGTAACAACTCATAGGGCAAGAAAAGGAACACATAAAAGAGTGATATAAGCAAAGAATATTTTGGAGGTATTAATGACGTTGGGTATCAAAGCTGAGAGATTGAAACAAATTCATGGGGTTACATTGCATCTTTAGCAGTTAAAATGCAAGAGGGAAATAACAAATCAGCTGAATCATTGTAAGAAAATTGAGAAGTGAGACTAACAGAACTACACAGGAATTGAGAGACATATATGCCTATTGCTAGGAATGAAAATGAGAGTATCGGAAATGAATAATTTCCCATTATCCTTGAAATATCATTACTGTTGTTCAAAAAGGTCCTTTCTCATTTGTAGTTTTCCTTAATGCAATACATTTGTTTGCATCTTGCTTGAGGAAATTGTTTGAAATACATCAGAAATGTTCTCTAATTCCAATTGAAAATAACAATGTTCCAAGAGCTCAGAAGAGACTTTTAAAAACTCACTGGTGCTTAAAAATAGGCCCTTTTAAAAGTGTAGTATTGAACACCAATGAATCCACTATTGCTCTCAAATGAAAATGAGTATTTATTAAAAAGATTGACTTCTGCTGTAAAAGGCATTGACCGAAATGTATCAAAAATAAATTAAGTGTACATTATATTTTGAGAATATTTTATTCACTATCATTCTCAGCACAACCAAGTAAATATTTAATGCAGAAGAACCTTGCACCTCCAGTCAACACAGATCTTTGTACAATGAAGGGAAGTCGGCTGCCAATGTCCTATTTATTTGGAGCAACTTGAATACAACAAAAACTGAGGTCAGCAAAATATGTGGGTGGTTTAGCACGTATCATCCCCACAGCCCTACATAGCTGATCGAACATCCTCCCTTTAGATCAGTCATGGGCAAACTACGGCCCGCGGGCCGGATCCGGCCCGTTTGAAATGAATAAAACTAAAAAAAAAAAAGACCGTACCCTTTTATGTAATGATGTTTACTTTGAATTTATATTAGTTCACACAAACACTCCATCCATGCTTTTGTTCCGGCCCTCCGGTCCAGTTTAAGAACCCATTGTGGCCCTCGAGTCAAAAAGTTTGCCCACCCCTGCTTTAGATGAAGAAACCAGCTCAGAGGGTTAGTACTCAGTAAGCACACAGTTTGTAAGTGTCAGCGTTGGTATTGACACCAAGAACACAGCCCAGTGTTCTTGCCTCTGATCTCAGCAGGTTCAGATGGAGCCAAAGCGCACCTCTGCTGGAGGCTTCTGCCAGTGTCCCTCCATCCTGCACATCTCTGGTTTTTGTCTGTTCAGTCTTCTTCTGATGGGAAACTCCTCTCCATTCCATGCAGTTCCAGTGGGGCTGCCACTACAGTGCCCACCCACAAACACATCTCCTGTTCTCCATCAAGCAGGGTTATACTGTCACCAGGCGAGCCACTCACAGAACCTGTTATTGTTCAGTTGGCATCCTTTCCATGAGTTTTCTAAACTGGGACAAAACAGCTAAATCTCTCTCTCTCTCGCTCTCTCTCTCTCTCTCTCTCTCTCTCTCCCTGTAAGCCTTTGGAATATCAACTGTCATCTCCCCATCACCCCCAGCCCAACCTCTCAACACTGCCATTCATTTAGAGAGCGCCTGTTTGCACAGAAATAATCAGTCTAACACACAAAGAGAAGCAAAGGTGACAGATGAATGGAGAGAGAAGCCGAGGGTCTCTGAATGAGACTAGATCCAGACTTGGGGTACATTCAGCTGACGTGAGTCAATAAATCTTCTCTTTGATTGAGGTAGTTTCCATTGGGTTTCTATCATTTTCAACGGAAAGGCTCTTGAGTACGGCGCGTCTCCCTCCAGTGTCCCATGGCCCTCGGAGCTTGGCTTTTCTGTCTCCGTGTCCATGTGTGCACTGTTCTTCACCCCACACCAAGAAGCACGGAGGGCAGAGGCTGTGCCTCGTCTGCTCTGTAGGCCCAGTGCTTAGAGTAGTGCTGAACCAATGCCCACTCTGGACTAGAATCTGGTCAGACAAATCAGTCGACACCAAGCCGGTGAACACCCCAAAGGAACACAGCCATCTGCATGTTCATGGAGGTCACAGGAGCCTTGAAAATGTGTTCAGTACTCAAGGAACGCAACTGAAATCACAGAAATGCCACTTGACAGGCATCAAGATGAGTGAGACGGTTAATTCTCACAATAACAAGTGTTGGTGAAGACATGGACAAACACCCATAGGCTCTTTGCGTTGAGTGTAATTTGCTGTCACCGTTTGAAGAGCAATTGTGCAAAAGCTAGTAAAATTCAAAGTGTGCATATCGCTTGATTCTGTAATTCCACTTGTAAAGAAACCATTGTGCATGTGACCAGGGGAATGTGTACAAGA
>NW_005871606.1:332687-335506 GCF_000147115.1 Myotis lucifugus | reverse complement strand
GCGTGGAAAGGGGCAAACGCCCCTTGGCTCCAGGTTGGTTGGAAAAAATGAAAAAGGACCTAAACTGCCGGCGGACTCCAGGTAGATGCCCGCAGTTTCAAAAGGGCATCCCGCCCGAGGGGGGTTCGGAACGCATTGGTGCATGGGATCTCCACCTGCAAAGGAAGGATTGTGGGGGCCGGAGGAGTGGGGCCGTGGTGCCTGGTTAAAATCCCCCAGGAGGGACAGGGGACATACCCTATCCCCTTTTGGTATATGGTTTAAAAATGTTCCATAATAATTTTTCATCCGCTTTCCTGTTTGACTGAAAATTAGACACTCGCCCAGTGCGGGAGGGAATGGGGTGGGCTTTAGCCCTCCTCCTGCTCCTCCTCCTCCTCTTTCGCCTCCTCCTCCTCCTCCACTCCTCCTCCTCCTCCCACTCCTCTTCCTCCTCCTCCTCCTCCTCCCACTCCTCCTCCTCCTCGACTCCTCCTCCTCCTCCACTCCTCCTCCTCCTCCTCCTCTTACTCCTCCTCCTCCTCCTCTCCCTCCTCCTCCTCCTCCACTCCTCCTCTCTTGCCCTTCACCAGGGCCGCCTGGTGGGTCCAAGGGAGAAGTCCATGCGTGTCTGGGAGTCCAGGCGGACACTTAAGGACCCTGAAGTGGCACTGGCGAGGCAGCGTGGGCATGGTGGGTGGCCTCGGCCAAGCCCAGCTCAGAGAACTGGGCCTCCACCTTCAGGACCAGGCCAGAGTCCAGTTCATCTGCCCCGCCAGCAGCTGGCATCTCCTGGACAGTCACCGAGGTCCCTCTGGCCAGTGTCAGCAGCTTCAGGGTGAGTCTGACCCTCCACACCTCACCTCTGGTCAGGCCACACCCACTGAGCAGCGTCAGCTGGTGGTGGAGGCGGGAGTTCCCGAGTGAGTCACCTACATGGGTTCCAGCGGGCCCATCTCTGGGCCCAGGTTTCCCTCCATTTGTCTGTCAGCGCCTAAGCTCAGCCCTGCTAACTGAGAAAGAACTATAATAAAAATTAAAGATACTTTATATTGGTTATTGTTACATGGAATGCAGTGAAGATAAAAACAGAGATGAGAAGAATATGGCTTCAATGCACCAGTGAGGGAGGAGGTAGAAGAGTACAAAAGAAGCTTCCACTGAATCTATAGTTTTATTTATTTACTAGAGGCCCAGTGCACGAAATTCATGCATGGTGGGGGGGGGGGCGGTACTTCAGCCTAGCCTGCACCCTCTCCTATCCGGGACCCCTCGAGGGATTTCTGACTGCCTCTCGCAATCCGGGACCGCTGGCTCCTAACCACTTGCCTGCCTGCCTGATCACCCCTAACTCCTCTGCCTGCCTGCCTGATTGCCCCTAACCACCTCTGCCTGCCTGCCTGATTGCCCCTAACCACCTCTGCCTTGCCCTGCACCCAGGACCCATGATTCCCTCCTCCAGCCGGTTGCAGGCACTCGGGACCCAGGCTTCCCTCCCTCTGACTGGCTGCAGGCACCAGGACCCGGTCTGGCTTCACCCAGGTCAGCTATAGCCACAGGGGACTGTGGGTGGGCAGCTTCGCTCGGGGCCACAGCTGCTGATACCTGGGACCATACGGTGGGGTGGCTTGTCCCTCTCCTGGGCCACAGCCCCAGCCGCTGGCACCCAGGACCACGGGGCGGGCAGCTTGTCCCTCTCCCAGGCCGCAGGCGCAGGCACAGCCGCTGACACCTGGGACCACGGGACAGGCGGCTTGTCCCTCTCCCAGGCCACAGCCTGGCTGGTCCCTCTTCCTCTCTCCCCAGTGTTGAGTGTCTGAGCAGTTACAGTGTGACAACGTGAGGGCATGATAACCATTTGTATATTAGCTCTTTATTATATAGGATTGTTATTTTTAGAGAGAGTGTAAGGGACAGGAGGAAGTGAAAGAGAGAAACATCGATGTGAGAGACACATGGATGAATTGCCTCCCCCGTGCACCCTGACCAGGCTGGGGATTAAACCTGGCCCCCAGGCCCATGCCCTTGACAAGGACTTGAACCTGGGACTCCCTCCAGGGCACAGGCCAGCGCTCCAACCACTGAGCAACACAGGCCAGGGCTATAGTTTTATTTCTTTGGGGAAAAATTCATCTGAAGCAAATATAGTGAAATATTAAGAGTTATTGCATCTAGGAGGTAGGTAGACACTTGCTTGTGTTCCAGGAAAAAGTAAATAAAATGAAAATTAGAAAAACATTGCAACAAAAACATTTTAAATCAGTAATCAATGTTCAACTAATTAGTCACTGAGCCCTTTGCCCCCAGGAGGAGCTGCCCGCTGCTGGGACATGTCTCGGCCCTGAGATGCTGCTTCCCCGCCATGTCCACAGTTTGGCTCAAATAAACTCAAACATCCTTCTCAGGTTTGAATGTTTCTCAGTTAGCACCTGGGAGAGACCCAAAGGGGGGGCCCCCTGGGCCCTGGGGGGTTTTCTTCCCTCCTCTCCCCAGGGGAGTGGGCCCGGGGGGGGGGGGGGGGCACACGGGGCGAGGGCGGGAGAGGCGTGATCCACATCCTCACTGGTAACCGGCCGCCTGTAGGTTAGGTGCTGCCGACTGTCACTGTTGGGTACCAGAGGAAGGGTCGTCCGCCTGCCCTCCCCCGGCTCTGCCTGCTCCCCTGCCTGGCCGTGGCTCTGCTCCGATGGCCCCCGAGGGACGGTGGAGGCTGGGAGCACTGGGTCCCTCCACGGCCCGGCCAGGGGAATCTTTTAAAAACGAATCTCATCATGTCCCCCTCTGATCATCAGCCCCCTGTGCACCGCAGCTCATCTCATTCACAGCAAAGTCCTAAATCC